>NW_024082277.1:0-258241 GCF_003009895.1 Hyaena hyaena
TCAGTGGATTCTGCGTCTTTTTTCTCCCAATCTCTCAGGTTTTGTAAGGTTTCCAATGGCTTCAGATCTTTTCTGTGTGATGTATGGGCGCGAGTGCAAGTACGGAGCTCCTTACTTCTCCGCCATCTTGCCCTCTCTGCTGATTTGTTTTGTTTTTGGGATTCCACATATAAGTAATATCATGTGGTATTTATCTTTTTCTGTCTGATTTATTTCATTTACCATAACACCCTCTAGGACCATTCGTGTTATCACAAAAGGCAATATTTCATTCTTTTTAAACTAGGGAATATTCCATTGTATGTATATACATACATATGTGTATATACATATATATGTGTGTGTATATATATGTACATATACATCGGGCACATATGTATATGTATATATAAAACATATATTCTTTCTCTACTCATCTACCAATGGGCACTTAGGTTGCTTCTGTATCTTGACTATTGTAAACAATAGTGCTATTAACATAAGGGTGCATTTATCTTTTCAAATTAGTGTTTTCATTTTCTTTGGGTAAATCCCAGTAGTGGAATTACTGAATCATATGGTAGATTTCAATTTTTAATTTCTTGAGGAGTGTCAGTACTGTTTTCCACAGTGGCTGCACCAGTTTGCATTCCCACCAACAGTGCACAAAAGTTCCTTTTTCTCCAAATCTTTGCCAAAACTTATTTTTTGTCTTTTTTAATGTTTATTTTTGAGAGAGAGACAGAGAGAGACAGAGCCTGAGTGGGGGAGGGGCAGGGAGAAAGGGAGACACAGAATTTGAAGCAGATTCCAGACTCTAAACTGTCAGCACAGAGCCTGACACAGGGCTTGAACTCATGAGCTGTGAAATCATGACCTGAGCAGAAGCCAGATGCTTAACCAAGTGAGCCACTCAGGTGTCCCTGTTCTTGTCTTTTTGATACCAGTTGCACTTGACTGGTGTAAGGCGATATCTCATTGTCATTTTGATTTGTATTTCTCTCCTGGTTAGTGATGTTGAGCATCCTTTCATATGTCTGTTGGCCATTTGTATGTCTCCTTTGGAAAAATGTCTATTCAGGTCCTCTGCCCATGTTTAATCAGATTATTAATTTATGGCTACTGCCTAAATTCTAATCCTGACTGTACCACACTATTTTCCACCACCAGAACTTGCCCCCAAGAAAAGAGTAAGAATTTTGGTAGAAGATCTGGACATTTGAATAGAGATGAGCAGACAGAAAAATCTAATATCTATTATCGGCTTTACTATTATTTGCTTAAAGCCATTTTTCTTCTTGCAATATCTCTTTGAAATGCGCGTGTGTGGGTGTGTGGTTAGTGTTCCTTCTACATTTACTCTGGCTGTGTGTCCAGCTCACAGAGAAAATACAGCCCACAACAAAAGAAGTTGCTGGACCACATGTTGAAAAGGACAACTTCTTAATGAGCCCCTATCACTAATCACGCTGTTGTATTATCAAACTACTGCTATTGCCAAAGGCTGTTATTACTTGTTCAAGACAAAACCTTTGCATAATAATTGCCTGCCTGTCTTCTCTATCTCCCAGGCCTTCTAGGAAGTGGCTAAATCCCCAAATAAACGTTCAATTGCTAGTTTGGGAGTAGGAACTTTGACAGCACCCTCCTTGTTACTCTACTTCCAATACCCAAATACAAAGAGTCTCAGCTACAGCACTTGGTACTCAGAATTTTCATGAGACCACATAGGAAAGTCAACATTTGAATTAAATAGGTTCCGAGTCATGATGATCTGCTTAAACCTGTTAACCTATTAACAAGAAAAGGAGGAGACTTATAAAAATGATTTAAATAAAACCTACTCAGGGGGACTCTGTTATTGTTCACCAATATCCGGTGTCCTTCCTGCTTTTCCAATAAAATGTGAACAGAAAAAGCATGTCACCCGAAGTAACAGTTTTAAGAGGTTACCCCTGTTTCACCAGGCCCTCTTCCCTCCACCATGTGGACTGGACTAGGGTAAAGGAAGCAAGGTGTGTATGGTGTAAAATTTAGGAAGCACTCATTCCCAAGGTCTTGTGAATGCAGTGTTAGCACTAGCCTGACCCTGAGAATGAATGCAGGGGGTGCCTCTCCTGCCCCAGCTTAGGGCCATCACCGCCAGACAGCAGCAGTCCCATCAGCTTGGATCCTCAACTGAAGATGTTATCCACATGAAGCCACCCTGCCACACACATGGACATGTAGTAAGAGAAATAAGTCGTGGCTAAATCACTGAGATTTGGGGGTTATATGTAACTGCAGCATAACCTCCTAACATGCATCCATCCTCCCAACATTACAAATTAGAAACAACATAAATTCTAGTAGGAGGCAATTAAAATCTTACATAATGTAGAGGAAAGAGCATGAGTGGGGCAGTTAGGTGCATTCGGACCTGTATCCCAGCCCTGATGCTATCTAGCTAAGTGACTTTATGTAATTTATACTAACTCCTCAGTTTCTCGTTGTGAAATGTAACTAAAAATGCCTTTCTAGATTTTTTCCCCCAGAATTAAAACTAGTTAGACAAAGCTCTTGGCACAACGTATGAGGGTTATTCTGCACAGTGGCTCAGAGTGTCCTCAGCAACAGAGCCTCAACTTGTCCATAAGTTAACCATCCAACAAATACACCTTCTACTGGCTTTTCTTCTTCCTTCTCCTCTCTCCCTCCTCCCTTAATTTCTCAGGAGCACCTCCCCAAAACTGCATTTTTAAAAACTGGGACAGGGACACCTGGGTGGCTCAGTTGGTTAAACATCTGACTTCAGGTCAGGTCATGCTCTCACAGCTCATGAGTTTGAGCCCCATATCAGGTTCTGTGCTGACAGCTCGGAGACGGGAACCTGCTTCGGATTCTATGTCTTTCTCTCTCTCTCTGCCCCTCCCCCACTCATTCTCTCTCTCTCTGTCTCTCTCTCTCTCTCGCTCTTTCAAAAATAAACATTTAAATAACTCAAGACAGATATGTACATCTTGAAATCACAATGGCCTCTCTCACTGCTCTAAGATGCCCCTGCTGCTTCGGCCCCATCACAAACTTGCACTTAATTATCAAATCCAAACTGTTAGTAGAAACCTATTATTTTGTGAGTCAGAGATGAAGATCATTACCTCTACGTCTCTCTGTGTTATTAATAATAATGTCTTACAAAGCGCCTTTCCTTGGGAAGCACAAAATGCGGCCTATACATTATCTCATTGATCCTGACAGCAGCCTTGAAGGGGTGTGGGGCCAAGAGCGGCCATCTTCATACCCCCACCCCCACCCGCTTCCCCATCAGTGCCCACTCTCAGTTGGAAAGGTTCCAAAGCAATTTAAAAATTAAAACTTCCTCACCAAATCAATCATGAGAGATTTTCCAGATGCAATTTAGAACGCACTTTCACCATGTACAATTATTCCAGGCCCTCGTGCCAACACAGATTAAAGTAACACCAGAAATCAATAGAAATCTATAAATAAGATCAATACGCTCCTCTAGAAGGCTCCTGAAACAATGGAAACAATGTTATTCTGTTTTCCCACCTGCCTTAAACAGGGAGGACACTCACTACTGCGGCTTATAGCAGAGACTGGCAAACTTCTGCAAAGAAGCAGACAGTAAATATTTTAGGCTTTTCGTGGGCCATATGGTCTGTGTTGCAAGTACTCAGCTCTGCTGTTGCAGTACACAAGCAGCCATAAATAATACACGAACGATTGGGTATCACTGGGTTCCAATAAAACCTAACTTATGAGTTTCATGTAATTTTCACATATCATGAAATATTCTTCTTTTGATGTTTTTCAACCACTAAAAATATAAAAAATTGTTCTTAGTTTGGTTTTTATAGAACTGAAAAAACAGACAGCAAGCGGGACTTGGTCTAGAGATTACAGTTTCCCAATCCTTAGCGTGGGGGCCAAAATGGGGATTTTTGAGTCTTCAGAGCAGTTTTCACTCTCCCTCAAGTCCTTCTCCATATTCTTTCTTTGTTTGCATCTTGGGCAGGAATGCATGTGAATGCATGCACACATATGTGTGCATACGTGTGTGTGCACACACACACAAACAGAAAGCACTTACTTAAAAAAAAAAAAAACTGCTGTGGAAATCAACCTCCCTGAAGCTGAAAATACAAGGAATAGAAAGCCTGACTTTATCATCATGTCTGTCGCTGTATTTATATTTCAGGTGTCAGGTGATCCATTCTCAGGCAAACACAGTCAAGGGTGGTTCATCTTCAAGTCCAATTAGCTCATCCTTGGTCTCCCACTTCACCTGTCCAGTCTCCCTCTGGTTCTCCCATTCTCTTAGACGTGCCTGGATGCCTTTACCTGATTAATTCAATAAGCACTTATTAAGATCTCACTCTATACCAGTTTCTGTGCCAAGCACAGTAAAGTATGACAAGTGTGAGTACAGACATACAGGCAGGTATACAGCACAGAAGAGAACATGGTTGACTATGGAACATGATATGTGGGAACAAAGGCTCTGATGGGGGGTTACACTTCGGCTATGTTTTCTAGGAGACCAGAAGCTCTTCAAGTGAATTACTTGCTTATCAGGAAACTTCCCTGGATTGCCCTCTCTCCTTTAAACCTTAGGTGGCCTATCAGCTGTTTCCTGGTGACTCGCTGCTATGGTCTGAATGTTTTTGCCCCCTAAAATTTATATGTGGAAATCCTAATCCCCAAAGGTGATGATATTAGGAGGTGGGGTCTTTGGAAGGTACTTAAATCATTAGGAACTCCCATATATTGGATTAGTATCTCTGTGAAAGAGGCCCCAGAGAACTTGCTTCATGTGAACACACAAGAAGTCTGTGACCCCAAAGAGAGCTCTCACCCAAAAATGCTGGCATCCTGATCTCAGACGTCCAGAATCCAGAACTGTGAGTAATAAGTTTCAGTAGGTTATAAGTGACTCAGTCTGTGGTATTTTGTTATAGTAGCCAGAACGAGCCCCAGCATCAGCTCTGTACCTAAAAGTTCTGAAAATCCTTGGTAGTTTAGCCTGGTTCAATGAAAAGTGACAGGGTTGAGGATCAGACTGTCCTGGGTAATGTCAACTCTTGTCATTTATTGTCTATGTGGAGCTGAGCAAGTCACCTTTCTGTTAGTTGTTTGATATAACATATACTGCACAAAACTGTTAGAAAAAATCATGTCCTGTGTATGCAGAGTGCCTAGCACATCTTAGACATCTAACATACTTACATCATACTCATAAATTACTGTCTTTCAGTAGGTATCTCCTAGAGATAGGCCAGCCCAAAGTGAGGACCCTAACAGTGGCCATTGGTGGATACATTTGGGCAGAATTCTTCCTTTCATAAATACAAAGCTGCTCATAGATCTCCTTATGCAAGAATAAGTCAGAAGACCTCTAAGAAATATAAGTTGGCTGATTTGTGGAAAGGACCATATCAAATTATACTTCCATTTTTCATACATTTATTGAGTCATTAAGGATGGGAACATTTACACCTCAAAAAATTAATTTTGTCTAAAATCTGTGTTTTAAAGGCTAAAATCAGCCACATGTGAAAGCAGCATATATGATGGTTAATAGTAACTTTTAAATTTCATTCTTTTAAAAAAATTTTTTTTAATGTTTTTTATTTATTTCTAGGAGAGAGAGAGAGACAGTGTGAGCAGGGGAGGGTCAGAGAGAGAGGGAGTGACAGACTCTGAAACAGGCTCCAGGCTCTGAGCTGGCAGTCAGCACAGAGCCCGACGCGGGGCTCGAACCCACGAACCGCGAGATCATGACCTAAGCGAAAGTTGGACACTTAACCGACTAAGCCACCCACGCGCCCCTTAAATTTCATTCTTAACTTGTAAAAATGGACACAAAGCCCAACACACATCCTTTGAGTTGTTTGAAGTCCCTTTCATGCCACTAAATAAAATCTTCTTTAGTGACTTCAAATACTTAATGTTGCTTCTGTAAGAGCTGAACAGGGCGCCTGGGCGGCTCAGTTGGTTGAGCATCCGACTTTGGCTCAGGTCATGATCTGGCGGTTGGTGGATTTGAGGCCCACATCAGGCTCTGTGCTAATAGCTCAGAGCCTGGAGCCTGCTTCAGATTCTGTGTCTCCCTCTCTCCCTGCCCTCCCCAGCTTGTGTTCTCTCTCCTCTCTCTCTCTATCTCTCTCTCTCTCTCAGAAATAAACATTAAGAAAAAATTTTTAATAAATAAAATAAAAATAAAAGCTGAACAGATTTCCAAGGAGAAAGCTCTGTTTGAGGGCATTAAACATACAACATGCTGTCAGTTGAGAAGCAAGAAGCATGGACATAAACAGAACATAAGCATTTGGAGCTGTCCCTTTCTGTGCCACTGCGCACATCAACTGTGAACACATGCCCCACACAACCTCTTCCAGGGAAGGGCCATTTCACCCCCTGGCTCCAGGGCACTGTCAGAGCCCATTTTCTAGGTGATCCATAACTCTAGTTGGGAATTCATCTATGTCTGTCAGTAGCGACAAATTTGAAAAACATCTCTCTGAACTGTCACTGCTGCAAAAGGATCATTATGCTGACATCCTCGATACGCCAAGCAAGAATGTATGCTATACACAGAGGAGAAGACCCACACATCACAGTTCCCAATAAAGAGCAAGTCTGAAGAGCATTTACTGAGAAGAAAAGAGCCACGGCAGTAAAATATTCCCATGAACCCAAGTACAACCGCCAAGCTAAATCTCGGTGTTCTTTCTGACAGGCCCAAGATTCATGGCCATCTTCCCAGGCAGCACACTCTACACAAAAACTCCCTGTATCTGAAGATCTCCATCACCAGCTCTGTGCAAGCCACCCAATCCTGTGTTATCTTTATTACTCAATTCACTACCAAGCTGTCAAAGCAAAGCCTCCCTGTGTCCTCCAAGCTGGGGATTCAGAACAATAGCCTTGAACAATGTCCATCTCAGGTGTATAAAGGAGCTGAGGCTGCCATGTGTCAAGGATCTGAATCCCTTGCTAAAACAAAGGTAAACACACAAAATTTACGCTTTTAAATTATACCTGGGGAACCCTCAAGGAGACGGGTATTCCAATTCTGGGGCTGCTGCAGTCAGCTGTACACAGCACTGTTTAATGACAGTTATATTTGGTTATCTTTCTATTATGGTAAAAATACACATAACATAAAGTTTACCACTTCAAAGTATACAATTCAATGGCATTAAGTACATTCATAACGTCGTGCAGCCACACCATGACCCAGTCGCAGAACTTTTACACCCTCTCTAAATGGAAACCCCACACTCATTAAACAGTTCCTCCCCTTTCCCTCCCTGCCCTAAGCCATAAATCTGCTTTCTGTGTCTGTGGATTAGTCTGTTCTGGACAGTCCTATACAGAGGTGCAAATAATATGTGGTGTTTTATAGCTCTGATGGATTCCCCTCTGTCGTTGCCATACTCTGCCTGATGCAGTTGTTAATAATGCCTGCCCTCACCTTAACATCAGAACTGGTCTACGGGAGGTGTGATGATCCATTTTACATGTCTGTTTGGTGGGGCTACAGGCCCCAGTTGCTCATCAAACACTAATCTAGGTGAAATCATGTAAGTATTTTGTAGATGTGAAGAAGCCTGTGATCAGTTAGAAGGCATTAAGAGCAGAGCGGAGGCTTCCCTGAGGATGAAGAACTTCCACCCACGGACAGCAGCTTCCGCTCATGCCAAGAGCGCCAGCCTGCCACTCCTGATAGCCTGCCCTACAGATTTCAGACTTGCCCAGCCAGTCCTCAAAGCTGAGTAAGCTGATTTCCTGGAATACATTTCTTACTATAGATCTCCTACTGGTTTTGTCTCTCTGTTTGAATGCCGACTAATACAGGAAGAAAGAGAAATGTAAATAGATAGTATTCCGATTTGTCTAGCCCACTGAAGTTGGCTTCCTAAGAGTTAGTGCTTACAGAGCACTAAGATAGATGTCCTATCTTAAATGCTTCTTTTAGGTAGTCATTTGCCCCAGTATCCCAGTCAATACCCACTAATAACCTTAAATAGGAGGAAAAGGGGGGAGTGGTGCCTGGGTGACTCAGTTGGTTAAGTGTCTGGCTCTTGATTTCAGCTCAGGTCATGATCTCACAGTTCCTGGGATAAAGCCCCACATCTGGCACGACACTGACAGTACAGAACCTGCTTGGGATTCTCTCTCCCCACCCCCCTCTCTCTCTGCCCCTCCTCATTCATGTATATGTGTGTTTGTGTGCAATTTCTCACTCTCTCTCAAAATAAACAAATAAACTTTAAACAAAAAGAAGAGGAAAAGGGCCTTACTCTATTCACATCCTGGGTTCTGACTCATACTTCCTGACCAGGTATCTGGCCAATACTGCACATGACTTGTCACAGAAGCAAGAAAGCCCTGGTCTCACAGCTGAGACTACTCTGGGTTATCTTCACAATGCTAGGATACCTGTAGAGCATGACCATGGATGCCTTTACTGCTTAGACCTTTACTCTAAGGATACAGGCACAGAACTCTGCCTGCACAATACCACCGGGACTCCCCTCTGAAGAAATAGCCTGCTGTACTTTTTTACACCTCATCTTCGCCTATGGAAATCCTTTAAAGTCTATCCCAAGGATAGTTTATCCCAAGTCCTCAAATTAAATTAAATGTGAAGGTTTCCCCCCTCTGAACTCCTATAACACACAGTGTCTCTCTTAGACCACTGAACACACTCTGCCTTTGATATTCATTATCTCTATGTTGGTGCCATTTCCTTCCCATTAGATTGTGGGACAATGTACTCACTCATCTTTATGATCCTATAAGGACTAGCACAGTGTCTGTTAGGAGACTGTATGCTGAAGCGAATTAAGTCCTAGGAGTCTGGGGAGAAATGGGAGCCAAAGAGTCCATCTTGAATCCTTTGGGGTCAGAACTAGGTTTTTATTTCTTCTTCTCTTCATTTAGTCTACTCCCCCCCTCCCCAAATGCTCTCTCTGTTTTACTACACCTAAAGGAACTCCATTGCTTCCATAGTCTGAACAGAACTCTTCCTGGAAATGACAGAATATGGAGGGATTCAGAAGGGTCAGGTAAGGACGATTCCAGGCCCACATATTTTCCTATTCCCTTGATTATTCTTGTTCATCATACATTTCTCAAACTGGTCCTCACCTGATTTAAGGATGAATGTTGCTATCCCTTTCTCTGGACATATAGTCTGTGGTCAATGCTAAGGAGTAGAGAAAACAAGGAAAAAGATTCTTTTATCTGCTATATTGTTGCTTTGAATCTAGACTCTTTCCTTTCCCTTCAAGTGAGCAGTGAACAAATCTGAATATGTAACAGTATGTTTCAAACAACCACATTTTTCATTCCTTTGTTATGGCATGTTTCATCCTGTTATAAAAGTGATATCCCAGTATGATCATTTTACTGATGCTACATTTGTCCTACAATCTTTCACATTCTCTTTATTATGATGCCTACCATATTGCATATCATTATCTTTTAATTTGGTACATCTGTGTAATGAACTGTATCAATGACATCAAGATGAAAATTTATCTTTCTATATAATATTTTTCTTATTAAAATGAGATTGTGTGTTGGCTTTGCTTTTGCAGTAGAATATACTAACTAAACCTTAGGTCAGATTAACAACACATTGAAAGATTGTTCTACTAACTCACTCTGAATGGATACTACTGGGGGAAGAGACTTTCCACCAGTTTCAGGTGCAACACATTTCTCCAGCACTTACTTAAGATATGCTACAGTTATTTCTGAGCAGGGGTCTTTGGAAGGCTTTTGGCAGGAGGTTACAGTGGTAAGGGACTGTGTTATTGAAAGAAATTTTATTTCTATAAGCTTGATTCTCTTTGCTTAGAAATATCACAAGTAGAAAGTCACATCTGACCTGTACTTTTATAGGTATATTAAACATACATTGGATACTTGAAGAACATGAACAGATGAATTATGAGACAAGAAGATATTGTTAACCAATTCCAAATGTGACTGCGAAAAGCTAATTTAGTTTCAAGTTACTCTGGTGGTGACAGAGTGTCTGGGTCAGGGGAAGCTAAAATTTATCTGGACACTGCCCTATGTATAGACTACATCTAAAAAAAAAAAAAAAAAAAAACAAAAACAAAACAAAAAAAACATGCTGCTTCCAGTGCTGCATTTTAGAAAGATTTGGACAAAATGTAATGCAATCAACACAAGAGCCCAGTGTCATTAAGTGAAAGAACCATGTCATGTCAGGTATAACTTGGGGTTGGGGAATGTTTGGGAGCAAGAAGAGAAGATATTGTGAGGAAAGAGAAACTCAAGAGCTATAATCCATGGCTTATCAGGACGTCCTTTCAAAGACAGGTTAAATGGCCATGGAAAGGCCATGGAAAGCAATATAATGGTGAATAAGTAAAAATTAGAGGGAAGTGGGATTTCTAATAATCAGGTACATCCAACATTTTATAAACAATGTATTTCTCTGTTAAACAAAACTTTACTTGTAAAAGTGACAATTTACTTCCATCACTGGAAAAGTTAACATCTGAACTGAGATGTACTCTTATTATTAAATATGTATAAGAATTCGAAAATTTAGTTTGAAAAATATATAAAAGATATTATTAGTACCTGTTTAATCAATTGCATATGGAAATACTAACTTATATCTACTGAGTTAAATAGGATACATCATTAAAATTAACTTCACCTGTCTCTTTTTATCTTTTTTAATGTGGCTACTAGCAAATTTGAAATTACATATGTGGTTTGTTATTATATTCTTAATCAACAGTGCTGGTCTAGAGAGATGGACAGGGCCCTGACTGTGACCTTTATTCCCTCAACTGGAACAAAATGTAGCAACTGAAAAAGTGCAGCTAACAAGCATACGAAGAGATGATTTTTTAAAAATATTTATTTTTCAGGAGGGGAGCAGGGGAGGGGGAGGGGCAGAGAGGGCGACAGATGATCTGAAGCAGGCTCCGTGTTCACAGCAGAGAGCCAGATGCAGGGCTCCAGCTCACAAACTAGGAGATCATGACCTGGGCGGAAGTTCTACACTTAACAGACTGAGCCACCCAGGCGCCCCAAGATGACTTTTTAAAACCATTAAAATTTGAGAGAAGTGCAAACTATAACAATGAGATACACTTTACACATGCAGACTGACCAGAGGTAGAGAATTAGAAAAACCAGACAAGTAGAAGTGGCAGTAGGGACGAGAAGACATGGGGACTGAGAGGATATAGGGGCGCTCCCTCACGGTGGGTGGTCATGTGGACAGCAGCAGCCAGCCTGGGCAGCAGACTGGCCAAGCGTGGTCAGAGTCAGGGTATGTTTTTCCCTATGGCCCAGCGAATCCCAAACAATCCCTGCCCGGGGCCCTGGAGGGAGGTGTGCTGAGTGTTCACTGTGGGGTTGTTCCTCTGGAAACCCCAGCAGCCGGCGGCAATAACGGACCCAAAGTACATACGGCCACACAGATGGATCTTCAAAACCCAGTACTACATGAAAAATGTTTTACATAAATAAACGGGTAACAAAGAGAGAAAGAAGTCTGTAGCACACTACCATTGCCTAAAACTAAAAATACAGGAAAACAAAAGAGAAAGCTATTTTTATTTTTACAAGAATCTGCACAAACAGAAGGATACACATCAGACTCATTATGATAGTTTGTCGGTGGGAAGGCAATGGAAGTGGGAAATGAGGAAAAAAAGGGATTAGAAAAAAATACATAAGAGAGAGACACAGAACCAAGCCCTGCTTTTCTACTTGGTGGCCCTGGGCAAGTCACATGCTTCTCTGCGCTTCAGTCACATCATCAGCAAATTTACAGAATCACCACTGAAGCCTGTTAAGAAAAGTAAATATGCTGTGTATACAGCACCCAGCACAAAGCCGGCATATCCCAGGGTTCCTTAAATGAAAACAGCTATTATCACTTGGAGTTCACGCAGGGTTTGCTCACCGTTTGAAGCACATCCTGCGTCCTCTATCAGGCACTGATGCTCACCGCTTGTTTAATTTCTGGCTAATCGGGCACCGATGGAGAAAATACGGTGCCATCATTCAGATTTGAGGTAGTTATGAAGGATTATCTTTAATTTTACAGGAGTTATTCTCACTTTGCAAACACTTCTTGCATCCAGAATGTGCTCTTTATTTATATACAGATGAATAATTTATCACTGTATCCATCAGGAACATAGACCTAAATTAAGGCCTGAGGAAACAAAAATAAAAAGAACTAACATAATTCGACAGAATATTAAGAAGTTTTGAGAAAACTGTGATCCCTCCCATGCATTAGGTAACTCATGCCCTCTCACCGAGCATCACACTACAGCAACACAGTGCATCCTAATTTACTCCTCCTTGTGCAGTTGCCTATAAGTTCTGGCGGGTTTTTGTTTTTGGGGTTTTTTGGTGGGGTTTTTTAGGTTTATTTATTTTGTGAGAGAGAGCAAGAGCAGGGGAGGGGCAGAGGGAGAGGGAGAAAGAGAATCCCAAGCAGGCTCTGTGCTGTCAGCACCAAGCCCGATGCAGGGCTCAACCCCACAGACCTTGAGATCATAATCTAAGCTGAAACCAAGAGTCAGATGCTTCACCACCTGAGCCACCCAGGCAGCCCAGCTCAGGTATTTTAAAATGTGAATTCCTCCAGCATTGGCAATGGCTAAATATCTGACACTTGGCCCATAGCATGCAATATCTTTCTTTTTGTGTAATATAAAATGGACAAAATTCCTGGCTTCAAGAAAATGTCAGAGCCTTTAGCACTTCCTCACAAGCACATTACAAACAGAAATCAGTCCATTTCAACCTAGTCAGAGCCTCTGTGAGGCATCCAGACCTGCAGAGAGAAAACAGCCTTTCTATGTAGCCCCCGCAGGCTCCTCACTGAAATCAGGTACCCACCCAGTGCAGTTAAAGACTCACTCCCACTCAGCTGAGAACCATCAAGCTTTTCTGGGCTGTTTTTTTAAATTCATTTTTTTAATGTTTATTCATTTCTGAGAGACAGAGAGAGACAGAGCATGAGCAGGGGAGGGGCAGAGAGAAAGGGAGACACAGGCTCTGAAGCAGACCCCAGGCTCTGAGCTGTCAGTGCAGAGCCCAACGCGGGGCTTGAACCCACGAACCATGAGATCATGACCTGAGCCGAAGTTGGATGCTTAACTGACTGAGCCACCCAGGAACCTCTGGGCTGTTTTTTAGTAGGGTGGGAGCCCCAGCTGTCACTGGAACATTAGTGAGGCGCATGTGACCGGTTCTCCCTAGACCACGCCCACATCCACTGGACCCAGACTCTTGGCTGGAGACTTGGTGGTGGGCCCGCAAGACCCACCCTACATTAGAGAAAAGGATGAAGAAAGCTCTGCCCTGGAGAAACAGGCTTATATTATCTTCTGCCTTAAGGTCTTCCCTTTTAGAGTATAAAATGCTTGTGAATAAGTGAAATCTCAACAGTGCTCAGCACAGGATTTTTTAAAGTTGTCAGGCTACAGGAGCTCTCATTTCCAGGATAGATTAGAAGGATGAGGAAGGGAAGCAGGGCTCACCAAAGGAGACACGCACTGTGTGTCGCCTGTTGGAGATACAGAAGCGGGACTAGAAGACACAGGCGGGCTGCAGCAAAAAAGGGTAGGATGCATTGAGGCAAGACCAGCTTAAATAAAGAGAGGAGAGTACTGGGAATAACAATGATAGCAGCTAACATTTATGGGGCTCTCACCACGGACTTGGTGCTATTCTAAGAATTTTACACATAAAAGTACTTTATGGGCAAAATGCCAAGGATACATATATAAAAGTAGTATTTACATTCATTCATCATTTCATTTTGTCCTCACAATTAATAAGAGAAAGGAGTAGTGATTTAGTTGTACTAGATCGTAGCAGGATGCGCACTCACAAGACCCAGAGACAAGGGAGGGACGGTGACACAGTCAGGGAGGAGGATGCAGGCAAGTTCCTAGGTATTGTCTTGTGAAGCAAAGCTTTCCTCACACTTGGCAAATGAGGGGTTCACTGTATCCTTATGGGCTGCCAATGCAGTTGCCATCTGGAAAGATTTCAATTTACTCAAAGACTTGGGATTCATTTTCCATGTTTGGTCAAACTCTTAACAATGAAAAATTAGATTCATAAGCCTGTTCCTTGTATCTAGAAGTAAAATTTTAGACCACGGTTTAGTTCCTTTTCACCTGAATTTTCTTCTAAAAGTAGTGTGATCATCCTGGCTGTACATACAGAACTTCTGATCCGATAGGGTCGTCTCTGTTTGTAAAGTGAAGGGGGCCATGGAAAGCAGAAAGACATTTCCAACAAACATGATCCTATGATCCCATTAAGACAAGGTTAATCATATAAGGGTACTAAGATTTGCTTTATGTACCAAAGTCTACAACCTCCAAGATTGATAATATTTGCAAGAGAAATGCAATGGGCTTTGATGGCTCAAAGGAAGATGGCAAGAATGGTGATATCACACCAAGGATAAAGGAGGCCAAAGAGAAGGAGTTTCTGTGATGCCCGCCATTATCTGTGGCACTCAGTGTGTCAAAAGAACTCACTGGTCTCTGCTTCAGGGCCTCAACACACTGCTGCCACTGCCTGGCTTGCTCCTCTCTCACCTCATGTGTCTTCCTTCTTGCAGGTCTCTTCTTAAATGGTGTATTATCAGAAGGCCTTTCACCAGCACCCCCTATCCTCAGCAGCACCCCACTTTGCTTTCCCCACAGCACTTCTCACCACCTAATATATTATATATTTCACGGTTTGTACCTGTCTGCTCTCAGCAGAAAGTAAGCTCTGTGAGGTCAGAGAATCCATCTGCTGTCTGGGTCACTACTGCAGCAATGACCTCTAGAATAGTGTCTATCACTCCGCAAGGGCTCTATAAATATCTGTGTAATGAATGAATGGATCTCCCATTCAGTCTTTAGTGACCACTATTACTCTTTATCCTTCATTTTATTGTTAATAGAAGGAGAAAATTTTAAAGTGCAATGTAGTAGCTATGAATAGGGACCCTGGAATGATACCACCTGGTTTCAAGCCTGGTCCTCAATAGCACCATCCAATAGCACTTTCTGCAATGATAGAAAGACTCTGTTCTACACTGTCCAACCACCCACGAGGACACTTGAAGTGCGGTCAGTGTAACTGAGGAACTGAATTTTTAGTTTCACTTAAATTCAAATTTAAATAAGGGCATGTGGCTAGAGGTTACCATATTGGAAAGCACAGCTGTACCTGTATGAACCTTGGCAACATTTCCTAACCTCTCTATGCCTCCAATCCCTCCATTTCCATCAGTGAAATGGTGGCAATAATAATAATAATAACAACAGGAGCAGCAGCACCCCATAGGATTTAGTGAGGATTAGATTAAAGATATACAGAGCACTAGAACATCACCAGGTACGCAGTGAGCTCCCTAATCACTAATGGTACTACTGTGGGCCAAAGAAGCAGGTTTTGCAATAACACTGTATCCTTACTCAGACATAACAGTATTAATCTACCATATAAACATAAACATAGGGAAATAGAGGCATTTCCAACAGTAAGATTATATCAAATATGTGATAAGTCAGAAAATTGGTAAATGTAAGGGACATCTAGAATAGCACGCTAACAAGTTGACAATTTCCGTTGACTATAAATGTTATTCTTTAATAAAAGAGTGGTTACCATAGCAGCCAGACATCACAAAGTCATTTCAAAATCAGAGACAAGGAGCATCTTCTTAAAAGAATCCTTGTGAACAATGTAACTGAGCAATATAAGGAAAGGGCTCCCTTGTCTGTCTTGGGTTTATCATAGAGAATAATTCATTCCCCAGCACTTTTCTCCAGCTTTCAATATCTACTTTACTGTCCCCAAGATTCTACACATTCTTCTCATTTCTGAGGACTTATGTGTTTTTAAAAAACTCACCACAGTGAAAACGGTAAAACAATTATTTTATGAGAAAAAATGATTATGAGGTATATCTTATGACACCACTTTATCACCCTGGGAAGCAGCAAATTGATGTCATTGTATTTTGAAGGAGACTTCAATTAATTTTTTATTATTTTGTATTGTCTTTGTCTGAGCTTCCAAATAAAATGTTCTCTCCCTACCTACACAGATTTTTTTTTCTTTTATAAATGTTCATACATTTCATCCTTCTCAGACAATTTGAATGTCAAGCTTACCGTCAGACAATTTGAATGTCAAGATTACTGCTACTTATGTCACGTACCAGTCCCCTTTATTTGTGCCTTGACCTACACTGCTCTGTGTCTTTTCATCTTTTTCATCTGTTCTCTCAATCTTTCCACCTTGCTCAACTCTTCAGATTTTATGGTAGTTCCATTGAAGGTAGAGAACTAAAGGAACTCATTTTAGAAAATAATGTTTAAAAACAAGGTTTATATTCAAATGTCTTAGTGTTTCCTTGGTTCTAATAATATTTTTTATTCTTTATGTTAGGGTCAAAAATTACAAACCATGGGATCCATGTATCTGGATTTAACAAAACATCTGCTATTAAAGCCAAATTTCTCTAGTCAAGGTGAGCCATTTAGAATGTATCATTCCATATTCATATACACAAGATATTAAACATAATCAAATTTGGTTCATGGTTCAAGACTTTGAAATTTGAAATAAAAATAGGACTGTTTTCTTTTTTGGGAGGGGCACCTGGGTGGCTCAGTAGGTTAAGTATCTGACTTCAGCTCAGGTTATGATCTCATTGCTTGTAAGTTCAAGCCCCACGTTGAGCTCTGCGCTGACAGCTCAGAGCCTGGAGCCTGCTTCAGATTCTGTGTCTCCCTCTCTCTCTGTTCCTCCCTGCTCACACTCTGTCTCTCTCTCCTTCCAAAATAAATAAATATTTAAAAATATGGGACTGTTTTCTTTTCTTAATGTTATTTATTTTGAGAGAGAGTACAAGTGGGGGGATGAGGGGTAGAGAAAAAGGGAGAGAGAGAATCCCAAGCAGGCTCTATGCTGTCAGTGCAGCTTGAACCCATGTACCCTGAGACCCTGACCTGAGCAGAAACCAAGAGTCAGATGCTAACCAGCTGAGCCACCCAGGTGTCCCAGGACTTGTTTTCTTAAGTAGAGCTCAAATCGTATAGAAATGATAAAATCCCATTTCATCAGGTAGAATGGGAGGAAATATTTGCAAAAGACATATCAGATAAAGGGTTAGTATCCAAAATCTATAAAGAACTTATCAAACTCAACACCCAAAAAACAAACAATCCAGTGAAGAAATGGGCAGAAGACATGAATAGACATTTTTGCAAAGAAGACATCCAGATGGCTAACAGACACATGAAAAGATGCTCAACATCTCTAATCATCAGAGAAATACAAATCAAAACCACAATGAGATACCACCTCACCTATCAGAATGGCTAAGATTAACAACTCAGGAAACAACAGATGTTGGCATGGATGCAGAGAAAGGGGAACCCTTTTACATTGTTGGTGGGAATGCAAACTGGTGCAGCCACTCTGGAAAACCATATGGAGGTTCCTCACAAAATTAAAAATAGAACTCACTGCGACCCAGCAATTGCACTGATAGGTATTTATCCAAAGGATACAAATTCTAATTTGAAGGGACACATGCACCCCAAAGTTTATAGCAGTGTTTTTAACAATAGCCAAATTATGGAAAATGCCCAAATGTCCATTGACTGATGAATGGATAAAGAAGATGGAATATTCCTCAGCAATCAAAAAAATGATATCTTGCCATTTGCAACAAAGATGGAACTAAGAGTATATCATGCTAAGTGAAGTAAGTCACTCAGAGAAAAACAAATATCATAGGATTTCACTCAGACGTGGAACTTAAGAAACACAACAGATGAATATAGGAGAAGGGGAGGAAAAATAAGATAAAAACAGAGAGGGAGGCAAACCTTTGGAGACTCTTAAATATAGAGAACAAACTGAGGTTTTGCTGGAGGGGTGTTGGGTGAGAGGATGGGCTAAGTGGGGGATGGGCACTAAGGAGGGCACTTGTTGAGATGAGCACTGGGTGTTATGTGTAAGTGATGTATCACTGGGTTCTACTCCTGAAGCCAATACCACACTGTATGTGAACTAATGTGAATTTAAATAAATAATTTTTAAAAAAAGAAATGATAAGATCTCTGGTTGTACGGATTCTGTGGGAAAATCACTATGTTAACTCCTTCTCTAAAAACAGCTGAGAAATTGTCTTTATATCAGTTCCTAGGATAGAGCTTTGAGTTATGGCATCAGTTAAAGGCATTGGAAGATTAGGCAAATTGCAACAAGCATCCTAAGCAATAAACATACAATGGTAAATAAACCTCCATATCTCTGCCCTCAGGAAGCTCCCATTAGGCAGGGCGCAAAGATGAGCAATCACTAACTATTACACTTCTCTGAGTCCTAATAGAATCTTTCTACAGATCCCTAATCTCCAGCCCAAAAGGAGGGCTGAAAGGGTATCCACTTCAGCAAAGATCCACAGCCTTCCTTTGTTCTCTCAATGCCATAAAATCCCCACAAAGGCCTAGAATGTTAAGGGTCAACCTCAACAAAAAGTGGAATAGCAATGAATAAAGGTACACACCTTCAAAATGTACATGATTTCTTTTCTAGATTAAGAGAGAAATAAATTGAGGGATGCCTGTGTGGCTCAGTCGGTTGAGCGTCTGACTTAAGCTCAGGTCATGATCTCACGGTTTGTGGGTTCAAGCCCACGTGTGAGTTGTGCTGATAGCTCAGAGCCTAAGCCTGTTTCTGATTCTATGTCTCTCTCTCTCTCTCTCTCTCTATCACTCCCCTGTTTGCCCTCTGTCTCTGTCTCTCAAAAAATAAAAATAAACATTAAAATTTTTTTAAAAAGAGAATTTATTTGAGGTCATATGGGTGTTTTTTTTGTAGAATAGCAATGTAGTTTATACTTCATTTTGTTTCTTCCAGCACTGCCTTTCTAGCAATGATGATGGTGACGATGATGACGATGATGATGATACTCATTCCTCACAGTTAGGAGTGTCTTCTGTGTTTCAGACATGAGATAGGTTCTATATTTATTCTCACCTTACAGATGAGGAAACTGAAGCATAGATAGGCTAAGGAACTGATCCAAGGTCATGCAATAACCTTGGAAATGAAGCAGGCAACACACAAACCCAGGTGTTTTAGTTTCAGACCTTATGAAGTTCTCTGCTATGTTATAGCTGCCTCCACATTTTTCTTCTTAGCCACCCAGGTGCCCCAAGAGATCTTTAATATTAGAAGTGTTTTAGGCTTGATACTTTCTCTAATACACATGATAAGCATGCAAGAGGGCAAGGTAAATGAATGAATAAAAGAATAAAAGGACTGAGCACCCAATGGCAATATTTTTGTCATTTAATTTGGAATTTTTATATTGAAACTAAGAGGAATCTACATTAAATGCATATGCCATTGGAAGTGACAATGTCACTCTTTTGCACCTAATACATAGTTCATCTTAGAAAAATATGACACTAACTCACAATGGGACACCCATGAGCTTTGAGTAGTAAATTCAGAAAGTATAAGTAGTTTATGTGCATCAATCCACACTCCTCCCATCCTGTCCCCTTTTCAGCAATGGCATAAATTGGTACTTTGAAGTTTAGAGTCCATGTGGTCATAGAACTAAGCAAAGCCAACTGAATATTATCCATGGGATCTACCTTTTGGGCACCATGGTAGATCAGATGACCCCAACAACACTCCCAAATAGAATACCTAAAAATGCTGGATAAAAATTCAAAACATTTTTTAACATGCATTGCTGAGCAATAGTACAGTAAGACAAATCCTTAGGGATAAGAAAAAAGACAAAGCAGAAATCCAGAGGAACAATTGTACACCAAAGCTGATAATGACCTTGGCAGCATCAGCTGATGATTAGTGATCTTGATTTTTTCTCATCTTTTTCATCTTTTTGATACACATGGAAAATGACATTATTACAATAGCAATTGCTAGAATAAATAGAAGCATCTATATGTGATTTTGCAGAAACATTCGTGCTTATTTCATATAAGACATAGAATATAAAGTATTAAGTATTAAATATATTGAAAATATATCCAATATTAAATTACATAATTTGAGCTATCTTTCAGGAAGAACATATATATTTATCATTTTGTGTCAGGTCTGAGATGGTTACATGCAATTCCTGATCAAAATTTTTAATGATGGTCTCTTCAAAATCTCACTATAGATAAGCAGTTTTTTCCATAAGTTTGTAGAAGATAAACATTAATGAGCTTGGTAATCAATTAAGAAGTTAGAGAAAGAATAAGAGAATAAACCCAAAGAAAATAGAAGGGAAAAAGTAAAAAATAAAAGCAAAAAGTATTCCTATTGAACAGAAAAATGCAGTGCAAAAGAACAACAAAGATAAACCGGTTCTTTTTTTTTTTAGAAATTTACTTTATTTTGGGGCGCCTGGGTGGCTTAGTCGGTTAAGCGTCCGACTTTCGCTTAGGTCATGATCTAGCGGTTTGTGGGTTCGAGCCCCGCGTCGGGCTCTGTGCTGACTGCCAGCTCAGAGCCTGGAGCCTGTTTCAGAGTCTGTGATTCCCTCTCTCTCTCTGACCCTCCCCTGCTCACGCTGTCTCTCTCTATCCTAGAAATAAATAAAAATATTTTAAAAAAAAAAAAGAAATTTACTTTATTTTATTATTATTTTTTAATGTTTTATTTATTTCTGAGAGAGAGAGAGAGAGAGACAGCATGAGCAGGGGAGGGTCAGAGAGAGAGGGAGACACAGAATCTGAAACAGGTTCCAGGCTTTGAGCTAGTTGTCAGCACAGAGTCTGACGCAGGGCTTGAACCCACGAACCGTGAGATCATGACCTGAGGCAAAGTTGGACTCTTAACCGACTGAGCCACCCAGCCCCATCCCATAAACCAGTTCTTTAAAAAAAAACAACTGAGGCACCTGAGTGGCTCATTTGGTTAAGCGTCCGACTTTGGCTCAGGTCATGATCTCACGGTTCGTGGGTTCGAGTCCCGCGTTAGGCTTTGTGCTGAATGCTTGCTCAGAGCCTGGAGCCTGTTTCGGATTCTGTGTCTCCTCTCTCTGCCCCTCCCCCACTCACGCTCTGTCTTACCCTGTCTCTCAAAAATAAATAAATGTAAAAACAATGTTTTTAAAAAACCTAATAAAGCAAACAAACTTTTGGCAAAATCGATTTAAAGACAACAGAGAAACACAAATAGTTCTTACACAATTATAATAGTATCAACAGCTTTATGTCAACACACTTGACAATGTGGATGAAGTAGGCAAATTCTTAGAAAAATACATCTTTATAAACTGACTGAAGATAAAATAAAAACCTGACTGATTCTAAGACAAAGAAATGTAATCAATAGTTTTCAAATCTTCCTACAAAGAAATACCAGGCCCAGACAGTTTACAAGAGAATTCTATTAAACATTCCAATTGTACACAAATTCTTTCAAACAACAGAAAAAGAGACTTCTCAACTACATTTATGTATCTTACATAACCCTGATACCTAAACTAGATAAATACATGTGACAATGCAAAGAGAAAAAAGACCAACCTTACTTATGAAAATACTTTAAAAATAAATAAGATATTAGAGACGGAGTCTCACGATGTGTATATTTAATTTTTTTTAATATTTATTTATTTTTTGAGGAAGAGAGAGGGAGAGAGAGAGAGAGAATGAGCTGGAGAGGGGCAGAGAGATAGGGGGACACAGAATCTGAAGCAGGCTCCAGGTGCTGAGCTGTTAGCACAGAGCCTGTGGTGGGGTTGAAACTCAGCAACTGTGAAATCATGACCTGAGCTGAAGTCAGAGGCTTAATCTACTGAGCCACCCAGGTACCCCTACGATGTGAATAAAAGTTGGCTTTGTTTTTAAAATGCATTAAGAGGAGAAAATCCAGTATTATAACTCACCTCATCATTATAGATTAATTCAAGTGAGCCATCTGATCATTTCAGTAGAGGCAGAAAATGCATTTAATAATATTCAACATGGGGTTCCCAGATGGGCTCAGATGGGTTAAGCGTCCAACTCTTGATTTCAGCTCAGGTCATGATCTCATGGGATACATACTGACAGCTCAGAGCCTGCATGGTGTTCTCCGTCCCTCCCTTTCTACCTCTCCCCCACGTCTGGGCACACTATCTCTCTCTCAAAATAGATAAACTTTAAAGAAAAATAAGTGGCATCCTTAAAACCAAGATGCTTTTAAAAATAAATTAATTAAAAGAAAAAATAAAATTCAACATACATTAAATATCTAAAAACTTCTTGTCGATGTAGAAATATTGCATCTATAGCATATGTCATACTAAACAGTAAAATATTGAAAACATCTTTAAAAACAGAAACAGTAAAAAACTAAGGTGCTACTTGAGGATTTGAACATTAGTGATAAAACTATAAGAAATGTAGGGTAATAACATGAAACTCAGGGAAGTGGCTACTTCTGGGCAGATATTATAAGCAAAGTGGGTAGTGGATACACAAATGGTCACGTTATTATTTTTTTTAAACTGTACACACAAATACACACAGGCACTGTACACACAAATGTAAAATATATTATTCACAGTGTGTTCACAGATGAACTGAAACAATGATTCATTCTGCAAATGTTAAGCAAAACAAGCATGAAGGCAAGGCTAAATAACACTATAACTACAACAGAAATTTAAATCATCTTCTCTTTCATTGGACAAGTTCAAGCTTGCCTCCATATAAGCCATATTTCTACACTAAACTCAGATAATACTTTAACACATTTGAAAATAAATTCTGAATAAATTGTTCGTGTCCCCAGGAGACTTAATGTGGAAGAGCTATATGCTGGACTCATTCTATTTCCTAAATACATCTATCACAATTAAAACTTTAGTGTTTAGGGACCCCCTCTCAAATCATTAGGTTTTTGTTTTTGTTTTAAGAAACCTTTGTAAGAGAAAAAAATCAATTCTTTAACAGTTACACAGTGGAGGGGAACAGCCCTTGTCAAATGAACTCATATTGATTGCAGAACTTTTCCTCTTTGTTCTACGCACATTAAACTCAGCACCCCAATTCTAAAGAAGTCTCACAGCAATGCTAGTTTGAGGTACCAGCAAGTACAGTTTCAGACTTTCTGCTTGGTCTGTTTAGGCATAGACACCTTAATGGACCCTGGGGCCAGAGTGGAAGCATCAAGGCTAATGAGTGGGAATTCCCAAGAGGATTTTTAAAAAATCCCTTTTTTTAATTGTGTTTTGTTTTGTTTGTTTTAATGTTGATTTATTTTTAAGAGAGGGAAGAGAGAAAGAGTGAGCAGGGGAGGGGCAGAGCTTGAGGGGGACAGAGGATCTAAAACGGGCTCCACCATGATGACAGTAGAGAGCCTGATGTCAGGCTCGAACTCAGACCCGTGAGATCATGACCTGAGCCAAAGGCAGACGCTTAACTGACTGAGCCACCCAGGCACTTCTAAAAATTTCTTTTTGAGTATGAGATGGGAGGTGGGGGAAGGCCTGATGTTGAGGGAGGAGTGTGCTTTTTGAATGTTCCTCTAAAGAACTTTCTGCACTTCAGGTTCCCAAAGAGATAAAATAGAAACCAGATTGAGTTCAGGTCCCACTAAGAAAAAAAAAAAGTAAAAGAAAAGAAGAAAGGAACTTGTGTGTTCTTTGAGTGGCTTCCAGGGGAGAAAACTATGTGTGAGTCTAGCAGGCACTCATTCCTTCTCTTTTTATCTTGTTGTATTTAAGGAAATAGAGACTAGAATATGTAGGTGGAGCTAGTAATGAAATCAGGTGCCCAGATTTTCATTCTGAACATATGAAGTATTATTTGCCTATGGCTAGGGTCCATGTTCTGAGTTACTGTAAACATTATTTTTAAATTCTGAAAAGCTCCTAGTTTCCCAAGGAATGTAATTTCCAATTCTACTTTTTTCATTGCTCAGGCTGGTGTGGAGATGCAACCATAATGCATAGTTCATGACTGTCAAGATCAAAAAGCCATTTCAAATTCCTCAGTGCTGAATTCCTCTGCTTCTTTAGAATTCTCTAGTAACTACTATACCAGGTCTCCAGGGACCTGTTAATTCTCCAGTGATGTCCAAGTTATTCCAAAGAGTCCACCTCCAGGCTTAGAGAAAAACAGCCAAAATGTTCTGATGGGGAAAGACCATCCCAATGAGTCCTCTATAAAAGTAGGCTGTTGGAAAGTCACCATCGCCTTCTTAAAAGGTCAGATAAATTACAGAGAGTCATTTCAAAGCATTTATATAAAGACAAAGGGCTTCAGAGAAGTCTAGGAGGAGATGGCTTTTTACTTGTAGATAAAGTAGGTTTCCCCTCTACTGCATATATTCTGAACAAATCCCTTTTCTTATTCTTTTACACCCTTCATATCTTATCCTCCACTCTCTACCCTCTAAAATGTTATCTTGCAAGTAGTGTCAGAGGGAAAAGGACTGTGGACCTGACCTTATAAAAGGGAAAGTTCTGACAAACACAGGATGACAGGGCTGGAGCTCCCTCTAGAGCCCATCCTGCGCTCGATGGAGGGGTCTCAGTAAAGTCAAGTGGGGCTAGGGAGATCCTGGCCCATTTCCCCATCTAAGTTTCATCTTGCTGGGGAGGACTTTCCGGCAGACTGAGAGGTCAGGAAGAGCAGAGCTAACCACTATGACCTCCAGGACACAGCTGGGACACTGCCTGGCAGTACTCACCAAGCGTCTCTCGACCAGCGTGTCTAAAAGCAGAGTCTGACTGAGCATCCCTATTTAACAAGTTCTCCTGTCCACCTCAACTCTACATATTTACTGCAAAAAGGATGTTGGCAGAGAATGTTCATTTATTCATTAATCAATTCAGTGGTTTGGGTCATCGTCATAGATGTAGCCATAACAAACTGATATTCTCCTTTTATAATAATCTGAGGACTTTAAACCTGAAGTGAAAGTAATAATGAGGCCATGTTGAGTTTGTTTTTCTTGCCTTCTTCAGGAAAACTAAAGAAATACAAGGAACTGGGGCACCTGGGTGGCTCAGTAGGTTGAGCATCTGACTCTTGATTTCAGCTCGGGTCATGATTTTATGTTTCCTAAGTTCAAGCCCCACATAGGGCTCTGCACTGACAGTGTGGAGCCTGCCTGGGATTCTCTCTCTCTGATCCTCCCCCACTCACTTTCACACACAAGTGTCTCCTTCTCTCTCACTCTCAAAATAAATAAAAAAACATTTAAGAAAAGATTCTTTAAAAAAAGAGTTTATGTTATCAGCATGTAGCTCTTCCATTTTATTTGCCTAGGGTAATGACTCAAAGTAACAAAAATGTATTTTGGAAATAATTTTGAACTGTTCAATAACTTCAGCTAAGCAAATGTAAAAAAGAAAGAAAGAAAGAAAGAAAGAAAAAAGAAGAAGCTATGTTTTGAAGGCAAGGTGGACCAGACAATCTTTGGATTATGTCACGACCTCAGTACGTAGGCATTCTTATTAAGTTCTTCTCAGATGATAGGGAGATATTATCAGATACTACTCAAATATCCATTCTTAAAGTGCTCTGTAAATACATTTATCGTAAATACTCCAGGTAAGTTCCCTTTCCCTATGAAAGGCATTATAGAGGGGCATCTGGGTGGCAGTCAGTTAAGCTTCTGACTCTTGATCCCAGCGCAGGTCTTGATCTCAGGATAATGAGTTCAAGCCCCACATTGGGTTCCACACTGGGTGTGGAGTGTACTTTAAAAAATTTTTAAGTTTTTTTTAAAGCATTATAGAAATCAAGTTAGCTTCACAATCTGTAACTAGATTTTCAAAGAGAAACTATAGGAATTCTATTTATCAAGTTTTATAATGACTTTTTCTTTCTTTGGTTGGCTTATTTTAATCCTCCATATTTTTATCTGTCATACAGGAAGTCTGATCATCTCTCTCTCTTTGAATAGCTTGATATTAGAATCTATTATAACTCCTGAGTGGTAGCGGAGGTGTGCAGCAGAACCTTAATCTTTCCTTTTTGGGAACTGAGATCGGCATACAGCTTTGGATTTGTTGCATATTCCAGCCTTCTGCTTGTCCTATGCCAAAATATTTTTAAGCATTGATGATATCAACTCCAACAGACTTTTGATATTATGAAATTCCACAGGCTTTGCAACCTTGAATTTCTTCTCGTCTTTTCTATTCCTATTTCATTTACCAGTGTCACTCTTCAATGTCCCTGTCATTCTCCACAGCTGGATCTTTTTGCCTATTTTTTTTTTTTTTGCCTATTTTTTAAATACTGAGCCTTCTGTCAATGATGATACACATTTCCCATTTTGATTTTTGAAACCTCACTCTTGATCTTCATTAAAACCAAAAACTGGGGGCACCTGGGTGGCTCAGTCAGTTAAGGGTCCAGCTTCTGATTTCAGTTCTGGTCATGATCTCAGTTTGCGGGACTGAGCCCCACATCAGGCTCTGTACTGATCACATGGAACCTGTTTGGAATTCTCTCTCCTCTTTCTCTGCCCCTCCCATGCATGCATGTGTGCACCCACACACGCATGCATTTTCTTTCTCTCTCAAAATAAATAAACATTAAAAATGGGGGAGAGGTATAGAGCACCCAGGCTATTTCCACAACGTGTCTCCAGACACTTAAGGAAATGGGTCTATGATGCATTATATACCAAAGCTAAGGCTGAGGTCCCTTCACACTTCTGTGTGCCATTGTTTTCTAATTGGACAAAGAATGAGGAGAACTCTCTTGATAAGTTAAGTTCTGCGTGTCCATTTCTGAGCTGAAGGCCTCTTTTCTGATCTACATTTATCACTCATTTCACTAACTTTCTCTACTCTGCCACTAGCCCTTCCACTGATGAGTCATAATCTCAAATTTTCATGCAATTAGACTAATTTCACTTGACCTATCACTTAGGATCCTTTCTCCTTTTCAGCACACACAGCCCCTACCATGCTGCAGATCCGGTTTTAGGAGTCTTAGAAAGATGTCAGAATCCTGGTATGCGAGACCCATTATGGAGATCTCATGTCAGCAACACTATTTCAGAAAGGTTACTTTTTTCGTTCATTCTGTCCAGTAGTAGTTTGGTAGGGTTCACGTCTATAGTGGTCAAAAAATTATTTTTCTCTTACAAATCTCTCATTTTTCTGTTTCATTTTAGCAGAGGACATGAGAAATGTGTTCAAAATTACTGTTAGGACAGTGTAAACTAAGGAATGGCACTCTGACCGTGTGTAATAGGTGCATCAGAGAATCATAATTATCATTTGAGAGCTGCATAATATTAATTATGTGGACATTAAGAATGCTGGCAGAGGTCATTTTGTTTATTTTTTAAATGCCCCAATGACTTTTCATAACAGTTTTACATTTAAGCCATCAAATAACTTGCTTACTATTTGCTAATATGAACCAGCCTCTTACTTTCTGTCATTATTAATATCTTCTTGTTATTATTAAGAATAAAGGTCAGCTCCTTGGTCTTTCCTCATATCAAATAAAAATTCCGGTTGACTCATTATAAGCAAAAATCACATTAATTAAAGCTGGTGCTGACCCCCAAAGTTCAACTATATTATGGAAATTACACTTTAAAACTCTCCCAGTTATCATGCCATTAAGCCCCCAAATTAGGGTTCTTTTGGGGAGTTTGCTCTTTACTTCACCTCAGTGTGATCTGAGGTTCTCTCTCCTCCTCTCCCTATAGCCTCACACCATACACAGAGGTGCCACATACTTCACCTACAGTTATGTGCTCTGTTCGCTTCTTTGTGTTTTTTTTTAAATTTTTTTAATGTTTATTTATTTTTGAGAGAGAAAGAGACACAGAGTGCAAGCAGGGGAGGGGCAGAGAGAGAGGGAGACACAGAATCTGAAGCAGGCTCCAGGCTCTGAGCTGTCAGCACAGAGCCCAAAGTGGGGCTCAAAGTGGGGATGAATGGTTAGATTATGACCTGAGCCAAACTCGGACAGTTAACCGACTGAAGCACCCAGGCACCCCTCTTCCTTTCCTCATTTAAAATATTGTTCACTTTGAAAGATTCCTAAGATATGTACATAAAATGCAATATACCGGCCTGGCCTCTGGATTCTCTGATCACAATATGATACCAAATACAAGCACTAATCTCTAAATAATTGTTTTCATGTTAAGTATCTGATAACCACACTCTGGTTAAGTATTTATTTACTTATTTATTTGTTGCTTAGTAAAAGTATATAAGCGCCTTGTTAACATTTTTACAACAGAAAAAAAAAGCTGTTAAATGTGCAGCCTTGCACCAAGACAAAAAACACCTAACAATATACTTCATGGGCTATATGGGGTCTGTTATTTTTCACAGATGTTCACTTAAAATCCCGCTGTTACAAAAATCATTTGTTTTGACATTCACATTAATATATTTTTCAACATCTCTTCAACTGTCACATCCCTTGTCATGCTGCATAGAAGCAAAAAAAAAAAAAAAAAAGAGAGAGAGAGAGAGAGAAAGAAGAGAAAGAAAACAGTTTCTGAATTCTCATTTTAAATCACTTTCTTATAAGTGTGATTTGGTAAATAGAAAATTCTTATAGGTGGAACATACTGTTAGAAAATGAAAACTTCCCTCACCAGTTGTGCACACTCTTCCCTCTGCATCTGGGCGAGTGTGTGGAATCCTGAGAGCCAGCAAGTCCTAGCTGTGTTTCCTCTTCTGAGACCTGCGTCACAGCTCTGCCACCTGTCTGAGCAGATCTTGCAGGATCCCTGGCAGGTCCAAGAACAGATCCGCAATGATGCCCAGAAGGAGAAATGGAAAGTCTGCAAGACCCATCCTCTCCTGTCTGGATTGCTCCTGAAGGTATGGAAGGAAATTCAATCTGGAAAAGGGTCCCTGCTCTTAGGAAAGCCTGATCTTGTGATTCTTACATAAAACCTCCATTTTGAATGATTTCTTTTTTCATGAGAAGTCAAATGAAGAAAAGGAAAAACTTGGTGAACCCTAAGATATAATTGATTATGTCCTATGGTTGTAATAAAGACCATTACCCTTGCATCAGAAAAGACCCCCAGTTGGGAGTAAGTTCATCATGAATTAGGCTGTCAGGTCACAATCACTGCTGTCAAAGAATGGTGGAAGAGATCCTTTAGTGCAATCACTGCTACAAAACAATGAGAAAGATGAGCTTTGCTCATCTTTGACATTCACTACTCAACAGAGCATGTGGGAAATTTTAAATCTCCCCTTTCATCCTTTGCTCCATTAATCATTCATTCTTTCTTCTACTCATGAACAATTTATTGAATATCTACTATTCAGTACATGACATGCACATACTACTGTGTGCCAAGACACAGCAGTGACAACACAAGAACAGTAATCATACCCAACACTCATAGAGTGCTTGCTTACCATGCACCAGGCACTGATCTCAGTGTATACATTAGCTCTTTAATCCTTGCACCAATCACCTGAGATAAGTACACGTACATGCCAACTTTACAGATGAGCAACTGAAATACAGAGAAATTAATTCCCTGGGTCATACAGTCATGAGTGTCAGAGCCAGGTTTGAAACCCACATCTTTTCACACCAGTGTCCAGATCTTGACCTTTATGCAATATGAAGAAAAACAGACATGGCTTTATGGAAATTTCCATGTGCTGGAGAAGACAGACATTAAACAAATGCACAAACAACTCTATCATCTTAAATGTTGATAAGATATATAAGAAAAGAGCAAGGTGCCATGAGACAGTATCATAAAATATTGCAAAACTCCTCTTGCAAGCTAAAAAATGCAATGATTATCTCTGATGATTTTCTTCTCACCTAAACAACAGTTATAAAATTTAAAAAAGGAAGTTGGCTACAAAGAGCTGAGAAAAACTAAGGCAAGGAATCAGGGGAAAGTGACTAAGCAATGCAGCCCTTAACCCATGCCACACAGCCTCATCATCTTGGTGGCCCTTCTTGTTGCTATACTCCAAAGAGCGAGGAGGTGGCAAACGCAATCCCTTTGCCTAAACTTATCTCTCCTGAATAAAGAAATCCAACCTGGAGCTGGTGCCCTTCTTCACAGATGAAAGCAATTACCCTTCATCTGCTGCTTTTGACCAAGAAGTCCATGGTGGATGTCTAAAAAACCATAAATTTTACCTTAATGCCCTAGCATATTTTTTAAGTTCATTCATTTATTTTGAGAGAGAGAAAGCACAAACAGGGAAGGGGCAGAGAGAAAGGAGAGGGAGAAAATCCCAAGCAGGCTCCCCATTGTCAGTGCAGAGCCCGATGTGGGGTTCAGACTCAAAAACCGTGAGATCATGGCCTGAGCCAAAGTCCGACTCTTAAGCAACTGAACCACCCAGGCACCCCTAGCTTAGTTTGTTTTTTTAAAGACTTTTTATTTTTAAGTAATCCTCACGCCCACCGTGGGATTTGAACTTACAACCTCAAGATCAAGAGGCACGTGCTCTAATGACTAAGCCAGCCAGGCACCCTTTAATGCTTTAGCTTCTTTAGCTTATTAAAAAAAGATAAGACTTCTTTGGTCTATAACAGTTAACACTTGTGCTTCTAGGGAAAATTCCAGACATGGTAAAACAAATAAACAAAACAACACCTTTATGAGACTTGGCTATTAATAGACGTGAAAATAGACGGAAACACTGATTTAAAGAGCAAGAACACGGAAGCAGAGAATCAAGTTCCCAGAGCAACAAAATTCCCTTTACATCTGATTTTTTAAATCTTGACTTCATTAGGGGCGCCTGGGTGGCTTAGTCGGTTAAGCATCCGACTTTCCCTTAGGTCATGATCTCGCGGTTCGTGGGTTCGAGCCTCGTGTCAGGCTCTGGGTTGACTGCCAGCTCAGAGCCTGGAGCCTGTTTCAGAGTCTGTGACTCCCTCTCTCTCTGACCCTCCCCTGCTCACGCTGTCTCTCTCTCTCTCTCTCTCCTAGAAATAAAAATAAAATAAAATCTTGACTTTATTATGTACTTGACCAGTTACAGATCTACCCCTTTCTTTTTAGTGTGAGAGAAATCATACAGAAAGAATAAAAGTCTCTTTTCTTCTCATGAAGTTGTCTTTCTGTAAATTAGGAAAGCTTTGCATCTCCGATTTCTATTACTTATTCTATGTGTTATTTTTATGTCTTCAGTCTTAATATTAGACATGGTCCGTAAGTATAGAATTACATCTAGAAGTAGTGTGACATACTAGCTCCTAATTCGGCAACTTCACTCTACTGAGGTTAATAATGATTTACAGGGGAGAGCAAGAGGGACAGAACAAGGTGTTCATAATAGCACCATTAATTATGTGCTTCGCATATCTAGATAGAAGAGCAGCATCATTTTCAGGTCCAATAAATTAAGTACTTTTTCTAGTTCCTTGTTCAGAATCATAATAAGGATAACTCTTAATGCTGTGTTGCCCCAAGAAAGTCTCCTGCTTCCTCATCTTCTTATCATTTCACATGGGATTTTAGGTTCTACTTGGCTCTGATTTATGTTACTACGTGAAAATGCTTAGATACCTAAATACACAAGTTAATCACTTGACTTCCAATGAGGGTTAAACAGTCTCTAATAAGCAAATAGCACATTAAGCGTCATCGATCATAGCTTGCAAATTACACTTGAGATTTGCCTAGGTACAGTTAAATTATAAGCATGAAAAGGCAGAACATGAGAGGGGAATGGTCTAAAGGTTAGAACCTAAACTTTGAGAATAACTTACATTATGCTAAATTTCTTGTTGGTGTCATGAGACTTCAAAAAAGAAAACCACATTACATGTGACATCTTATTTTAAATGCTTTTTAAATTAATTATTTATTAAGTAAGCTCCATACTCAATGTGGAACTTGAACTCATGACCCTGAGATCAAGAGTTGCATGTTCTACCGACTAAGCCAGCCAGGGGCTCCTAAATGTGACATTCTTCAAAAATATCTTCTATATCCCACTCCTTAAAAATCTGTGAACATAACTTTTATTCTTAACTGCCTCATCATCATAATCCATTCTTCCTTAATTAATATATTTGATCAATAAATAAAATTATGTCTTTCTGTGGTTTATCTAGGAATAAAATACCAAATAAATTGCAAAGAAAGGTTTTAAAAAGTATGCCTAGAACCTAAAGTTCTGGACTGCTCCAAAAATGAAGTAAATGTCCACATATCTTCATTAGCACAAAGGCCATCATCACATTTTATGATATTGGAAACAGGATTGTGTATCTATGTCAAATTTCTGAAAACACCACATCATATTTCATCACCCCAGAATGATTCCTCTGTGCTCTATTCCAGGAAAAGGAATGGGAAAAAAAACCAAAAAAAAAAAAAAAAAAAAACCCCACCATAATAGTTGTAGTTGCATTAACTTCAAAGCTGGCAATTCTGTCCCAAAGATTGTTTTCTTTCCTTTTTCAAATAAGACAAAAACAAAAAAAGCTTGGGTTCAGAGTATGGAAACTCATAAAAATAAAATATTTAAGAATATGTTGCTGAGAAATCACCCACAAATTACTTTCAGACCTTCAAAAAACAATCTACTTTGAATCACCAGTTTAAATAGGTCATTTAACTTAGAAAAATTAAAATTAGCTGTGCAGGGTCAATTTCTTTTCTAAAAAACAGCTGCATCCTCAGAGTTCTCTTGTCGTCAAAGTCAAACCAGAGCCAAATGTCAAGAAGAACTACAATATATGACTTTATTCCAAATCTCAAAGTTAGTCTGCTCTTGAAACGGCCATAAAAGTTAACATTATCTATTAAAACAGAGAGTCTGTGGGGTGCTTGGAGCATTTCAGGAGGATAATGGTATGGGGGCAGAGGTCCTCTCCCAAGGCTCATTTCTTGCCTCTCACCTGCACATGTTCCCAGAACATGGCAAATCAAAATCAGCCGAGACATACTTCATACAAAGCAAATACTTCCATAATACAAGTTTACGCTCCCACAAGTTTCTCTTATGTCAACCAGCAATATAAAAGATCATGAACCTTCATGTTCTTGTCCAACACCTTTAAGGACTTCATCATCCTGGTAAACTCAGGGATCAGATCCCTAACTCCCCCCCAAAAAAACCTCCCCAGGCATAAGAATAAGTACAAAATCCTGAAGGTAACATAAGCCTTAAAGAATGAGAACAATAAAACCAAACACAAATGAGACCATTTGACTGTCTGATATAGCCCATGTTCTTGCACAACCAGATCACCCATAAAATCAAAAGAACCCAACAATGTTGGAACAGGAGGGTGTCAACTGTTGGACCAAAGAGGCTGCCTTTAGAAGGCAGGGCGTCCAAGGTGCCTACCAGAGTGGGAATCCCATCTCAGGAAGGAGAGAAAGGAATCAGTTTTGTTTCATGACTCTCCATTGCCTCCGGGAAACGCACCCCCATCCTTTCTGGGTTAAAAGTAACTTTAAGGCTCGGAAAAAAGTACTTTTCATGTTGTCTAGCTAGCAACATTCTATCAACCACAGGCAAAAAGTGATCAGAAATGCTAATGGAACAGGTTTTCCTCTCAGCCCACGTCCCTAAAGCCACTTCCCCAAAATGAAATCTTGAGAATTCTGGATTCCCTCAAGATCTCTGCTTAAGGATTTAATGTAAGGACCTTTGCCGACGAGGAAGCAAACTGAAGACTTGACGTTAACATTTTGGGTTATTGCTAAAAGGAGCATGCTAAGCTACATTTTTCTTAGAAGGGTGAAACCCACAACAGAATTAGCATCTACTCATTTCCAGATGGAAGATAAAATTTTTATAACTTGCCCGGGACGGAGTGAAACAGTTTCACTCCAGCACCACCCCCTCATGAAGCAATGACAGAAACAGTCCCAGGGAGGCACAGGGCAGGATGACTCTCCTTCCACTACAGCCTCTCCAAATCCGCTTTTCGCCATGCTGGGTCAGTCCCCCTTCTTAGTCCCTCAGCTCGCGCCCTAAGCGGCCGGCCCCTACTCGCCATCTCCGGCTCGCAGCTGACTCGGCTCAGCAACCGCCCTTCCGCGCGTCCCCCTGGGCGGCGTCCCCCGAGCAGGGGAGGTTCTGGAAAGCCCGGGACAACGCGCGGGGGCCGGGCTGGGGAACCTCCGGGGTTCCGGCAGCCCAGGCTCCTGCCCCCACCTCGCCCCCACCCCACGCCGGAGCGGATTAAGTTGCTCTGCACCCCGCGGCGCGCAGGGCCCCCGCCCCTCCCACTCCCGCCCCTCCAGGCTCCGGCGCCCGGCGATCCCCCAGCCTCCGCTGAGGTGAGCGAGCACTCACCGGAGGTGAGCTGCATCCAGGCACAGATCTTGTACACCGTAGCCGTGTTGCAGAAGAAGAAGAGGGTGAAGCAGACGATGCAGGCGATGATGAGCATCATGGAGAGGCCGATGAAGAAGGAGGCGGCTTTGAAGGCGCCCGAGGGCAGCGTGGAGAAGTCCGTGAAGCTGCCCCTGCAGGTCAGCTCCCGGGAGAAGCCGTTGCCGATGCAGTAGTGGAAGAGCCCGAAATAGCCGGCTTGCGGGGTGTCCACGCCGTCGCCAATCCAGTAGGGCTGGATGAAGCACACCACGTTGACGATGGCAAAGCAGATGGTGAAGATGGCCCACAGCACGCCGATGGCCCGCGAGTTCCGCACATAGTTGGTGTGGTACAGCTTGGCAGCCTCCTGAGCCGGGAGCATCGCGGCGGCGGCGGCAGCGACGGCGGCTCCGGGCATTCTCCCCCTCCTCCTCCTCCTCCTCCTCCTCCTCCTCCTCCTCCTCCTCCTCCGCCTCCCCCCGCCTCTCCGCGCTCTGGAGACACACTCACCGAGCCGCGCGCGCTGCAACTCCCCTGCCTCTGCCTCAGCCCAGCAGCGCCAGTTTCAGAGTCTGCATCCTCGCTCCCGGAAGGAGGGCGGGGGAGCGCGGAGCACCCCTCCGGCTCGCCTGGCACAGCCTCCCCCCCCCCCCTCCCTTCCTCCCTCCTGGCCCGGGCTCCAGCCCTCCTCGCCGCCCTCCACCCCTCTTCCCGCCGCCGCCGCCGCTGCAGCTGCTGCAGCTGAAGGCGGCAAATCCCGCGCGGGGCAGTGTGGCGCGCGAGCTCTGGCGCCCCCCACTCCGCTTCCCGCCTTCCGCCCCATCCCCCGCCCCGCCGGCCGCCCCGGGGCGTGGAGGACCGCGACCACCCTGGGACGCCCCTCGAGTGGTGGGCGTGTGTCGGAGAAGCGGGCCTGGAGTTGGGGAAGGGGGGGGGGGTTGGAATCTAAGGAGCCAGCGGGAGCACCACAGGGATCCTAGAGGCGATCCCAGGATCCCGGTTGGTGTTAGGGAGAGGGCGTGGGAGGCTGGTTCAGGGAGCATTTCTGCACCGCACAGCAACGTGCTTCGACCTCTGCATCTTTGCGGAGGCGCGAGGGGCCGAGCGGCAGGTGCAGGCAAGAGACGCCAGGAAGAGGAGACGTACTGCCCCCCAGAGCCTCTCTGTTACGACCACAGAACTGCCCCCTGGCTAACTCCTCGGTTGGGAGGTGTTCCACGAGGTGGAGACAGGAGAAGTTGGACAGGAGCCTCGCAGACAATCATGTAAAAGGCGCACCTCAGGGGTGGTCTAATAGCTGCTCTACTGAGCTTGTTCCTCTTCGCGTTTCCCCCCCTCCATGTAGCCGACAGAACTGTCGCCAGTGGATGCCCTATACTTTCCCTTAAGTCAGGTCGTTTTCCCCACAAATCCTGCCGTAGATGGAGCCTGCGGGATATGCAAGTGACTGTGTCACAGAAACGGGTAGGTTGTCTGAAAACACTGGGTACTCTGGCTAGTGTGGTGTTTCTTAAGCAAATACTCATTGGCATCTGTTCTGCGTCTAGGTACTGTGCGGAGTGCTAAGGATACAATGAAGAAGACAGCAGACGATTGTTTTCATTGTCCAGGTATCTCTCACAGCCCAGAGCTCCAGCTAGCCAGAGAGTTGCTTTCAAGTAATTTTCCCGTGAACTATCCACGGGGTAATTCCTTACAGTTTCATGTAGCATTGCTGTTTTACACCTGCACTTTGTACTGTTTCCTAGGCTTAATGTTTTCCCTTTACAGTCATTTTGTTGCTCTTTTAACAGTCTCTGCCTTTCAGTCTCCATTTCCTTATTTCCATTGGCTACCCTTTTGTTTTCTTCTGATTCTGATGCAAAGAAACATGTAACTGCCTCCCTTCCCCACTCAAAGCAGTGAAACCAGAATGCTCAATACCAGCTGACGACATTGGTGATAAGCCATTTTGGCCCAGGTGACCATTGAATTCTCTGAGCAGAAAACAAAAGAATTCTGTTAAAATCTGACCCCTAAGTCTACACTCACTTCCATATTTTTCATGATGAAAAACATATAGGCTCCTTGATATCATCTTGCCATTATGCCCAAAATGCCCACCTTACAAGAGCATGAGAAACAGGGCATATCAGGTGGAATATGAAACTACCAGGAATGGATAGGAAAGCTTAGAATGGTCCAATGGGGGCAGAGGGTGTTGGGGAGGAAGGAAGAAAAGCTCCAAAAGGCACTCTGCTGCATAAATACCTATTACTTGGAAGAGGATTCAGGTCATACCCTAAGTGACGAAGACCAACCATGCCCATCATCTGATAACCCAAAGATTGGAGATTGTATGGAAAGAGGGAGAGAGTGGAAATAGGAATACAGGATGCACAGGATGATGAAGGAGCTATTGTTGAAACTGGGAAAGAATCTAAAGGATTAGTGTTGCAATCTTACATTCAGTTTGGCCTATAAGCATGAAATTCCAGTGTTACAATTCCAGGTTCTTTAGGCAGGTCTTTGGAAATCGAGAGGACAGAATTAAACAGGAGTATAAGGCCTGGAAGTTTAGGTGACTAAGAACTCTTTGCAAGGATGATTGTAGACTCTCAGAAGATCTTTAGAAAATCAGAGGCATTTGGGGGAGGTAGGGATGATGACCTAAATATGAGCCAGCCCAATATAACACTTGCAAGCCTCTAAAAATATAATTCACAATGATGCATCATCAGTGCATTGGTTGCAACGGAGGGTCAGAACTTCCGTTAGGTTTCATTTGTCTTAACTCCCCTGAAGTTGCTGGCAAATCAGAAAATCAGAAGAGTTTTAGTATGGAAGAAAGAAGAGGGAAGGTGAGGGTAATCAGATTTATGGGGCCATCTGGCAGGCCATGTGTCCCAGGGGCAGACATAGCTTTACAGCATGAACTGACAGTAATTTCTAGTGATTCTCCCAAGCCCTCAAATCCCCCTAAACCTGCTTGTATGAAGTGGTCTTTCTTTAAAATCAATGCCTAAAAGAGATCTTACTGCTCCCATGGGGTAGTTGGGATGGAAGGTTGCTGAGAGGGAAAAGTCTGAGAATCAAAAAGCCTGGCTTAGACCTCAGTGCTTAAATTGCCTTTATAGGACAGAGAAAAGACTGGTGAGTGACTCAGATTCAAATGTTGTGATTCAAAGAGCTCTTCCATTTGAGTCATACCCAAGGAGAGCCCTATTCTTATTCCAGGTTTGGAATTGCCTCTAGGTGCTCAGAATCGCTACACCAAAAAAAATAAAAACAAAAAAACAAAAAACAAAAACAAACAAAAACAAACAAACAAAAGAAAAACCCACCACACTTAAGGTGTCCACTCTTGTCCACAGCAACGAGGAAGGGACTGGTGGTGTTGGTGTCTTGCAGAATTAAAGTGCTCCCATCGATTCCCCTGAGAACTTGAGTTGTTGCTCCTTGAAGTGAGGGATCAGTCAGGGATGAACCGAATGCTGCCAATGACCCTGCTCCCTACCTTTATCCTGCCCTGCACCACAGCAGATTTCCAGGATAAGCAGGGTCTCCCAAGACTCTCAGAACTAGGGATGAACTAGAACTGCTCTAAACACTTTAGTTGCCATCACTGAATGCAGATTGTTCTTCTACATCTTCCCAAATCCTTCCGTTGTCCATCCCAACCTTGCCCTTGCCCTTGCCCTTTGCAAGCAGAAACCCCAGAGGCAAGATTGTCCCAAAACTAAATCTAAACTTCTATCTGACATCATGCAAACTTGAGGAGTTCAGACAGCTAAGCACCTGGGCAGCTCATTACATCCATCAAATAGGATGTGACCAGGAAAGCTGTTTGGGGGAAGAGGAAATAATAAAACTAGCTTGATTCATGCTAAGAAGTTACTATTGATAGAAGAGTATTTTGAAACTATAACATGATTCATATGTGCTAAATAACTAGTAGAAGTCAGTGTCACTGACAGCCTCAAATTAGACATACTGAACACTCAAATCTCAAACTTCACTGTTATAAATGTTTTTCTCTTACTGCCACAAAGAGTCAGTAGTGAGACCCACTCTTTTCCCAAATTGTTTCTTAATGAATGCTAGGACCACAAAACAGAAAACAACGAAAGAAGAATAGTTGGACTGTGTAACACAATTAAAAGGATTCTGGGTAAGTTAAACGATGAACTGTTTTGATCCCAAACTAATCTGTGATGGCTTGAGAAAGTGTGAAAGCCTTGGGAGGCAAAAGACAGGGTCCAGAAGCAATACCATCTCTGACTAACTGGGAGAGCCTGAGGCTCTTGGGGCCTCATTTTCTCATCTCTAAAATTATGATGAGGGAAAGAGGATATCAGATGAATTCCAAGGTCGCTTTCTGCAGTAGAATTCTATTCTGTTCTACAAAGATTATTCTAGGATGACTTTGCAAAAAAAAGATAAAACCCAGTACCTGCAGAAAAAATGAGGCAAGACCTAACAAGAGATATCAGACTCATGATGCAGACATTTTATTTGAAATTGAAAAACCCTTTCTGAAATCCAATTGTTATAATTTTTTCAGGCAATCGGTACTTAGTGTTTTCAGGTAAGTCATTGCTATGACCTTGGAAAATGGAGAAAGAGATGATTTCTAAAATCTGCTATTTAATCAATTTCTAGGGCTATTACCAAGGTCAGTATCAGATCCCACTCCAGAATATAGACTCTAATAATGAATCTCTTTTCTGTGACCAAGGATTTCCCTCTGCCTCTGTCCTCCTTAGTTCTTTTTTAGGGCTTTTCAGACATCAGGAAACACCTCTTAGTGAATCAGTCACTAGGTCAGCAGTGGCAATCAAATGCATTGAGTGTTTCAATGCCCCCTGCAAATCAAGATCACATTGATCACAAGGCTCTGATTTCATGCCACCTTAGTCTATACCACTTGCAAAGAGATGTGAGCTCCACATGAAGAAGTGGGAAATAGGAACATCAGTCATTCTCCTTATTTCCCTTTGTCCTCTCTTCTCCCCACCCCAGCCCCTCCCCACTTTTCTGCTATTTTGAATTGGATTCTAAGAATCACTCCTTTTATAAGTTCTTTTCACTTTTCTAAAACTTAGCTAAGAATATAAGATGTTTTCCCATAGGCTGAACACATCTACACTTTGTTCCTGAAGAGCCATCTCTCTGTTAACCTTTGTAAGCCCTTGATGATTTCAGAACAATTCTTTGTGAGGGTACGTAGTGACTTATATTGAATAAAATACTATAGGAGCATAATCGTCATTTGAGGTATGATTTTTTTAAGTCTGTAATGAAGCCATTATTATATTAAAGTTTCCAGTTCGGTATGTATGTTATATTCTCTTTCAATGTAGCACTCCTTGGGTCTTCCTGATTTTTAAAGAAAACAAGTCTATCTACTGTTAATTCTGAAACTGTTTCATGGAGTTTCCCATGCAAGGTGCACCTTGTTTGATACCTCCATTTGGAATATCTACCCTGTAGTTTCAGTTTAGGGCTCATATTTGGAACTACGGCTTGGATTCTCTGCCGAACACATATTTATTCACAAAGCTTGTCTCTCCCACTTGGCAGTCACTTGTGTCTCTCAAACCTCAGTTTAGGTCTTTCTGATAATCTCCCCAACCCATAAAGCATATATTTAAAGTCTTGTGACCCCAAATGCCCCTCTAAATGTAAAGGCAACCCACCCAGATGCTTCCTTTTACTGCTTTACTCATACAAAAACTTTTGATAATTCAGTGCTTTTGTTGAAGAGACACATTTTTATGCCTATATTAGTCAGCTTTTGCTGCAGAAGCAATCCAGACTCACAGGCTTATAACCACAAAACATTTACTTCTAATCCACACCACATGATGGTTGCTGGTTGGCTCAGGTTCTGCTCTAGGCAGTGGACCTAACTACAGGTCTGCTTCTATTCTCATTCTGAGATGTAAGTTGAAGGAGCAGCCCCTGCCTGGGATATGTTGGTGGCATAAGGACAGAAGTATAAAAGGATGCAGCAAATCATAAAACTGTATCTAAAACTTCTGTTCAAATATAGCATATAGCATGTCATCTCATATTCCTTTGGCTAAAGCATATCACATGCAGAAACCAAAAGTCAATATGCTAGGGATATAAAATGCTCTTGTAGGAAACAAATGAGTAAAAAATCATTTAGTCTGGAGGAGGGCACTTTGGGGATGAGCACTGAGTGTTATGTAGAAACTAATTTGACAATAAACTATTTGTAAAAAAAAAAAAAAATCATTTAGTCAAATGTACCACATTCAACCTCTGATAAGACTTTAAGCCAACTTACTTTTCAAATGCTTCCTGGAAAGACTATATGTATATATGATTTTTGCTTGAAAGCTATAGACTATTTTCATTTTAAATAAACACTTCAGCCCATTCACTCTTTTTTTTTTTAAGAATCTTCCACTACTCTTTATTTCATGGAGACTTAATAAACTGGAAAAAAAAAAAAAGGCTCATGAGAAGTGAAATTCATACTGAATTTCTTCACTTTACAACATTCAGGCATGATATGTGATTCTGCCTGTTGAGGTATGCTTGGTCGGAAATGGCATTTAGTTTCAAAGTGGAAAAAACATATGTTGCCTTGTGAATCCTCACAAGTCTACAGTTTCCTCCAAACTGTATAAATCCTTTAAAAAAATAACAACAACAAAACCCCAGTACACCCACAGGAATGCCTTATAATTATTATAATGTTACTTAAACGTATAGAGTAAATATTAATTTAACTTTAATTAAGTTTTAACCATGGCAGCATGAGGAAGGCATCCTCTCCCCAAAAGCAAATATGAAACTGAATGGAAGTGTCAAAACAGCCATCTTAAGGCTCTGAAGGTTGATCAAAGGCAAAAGCAAACTGAGAAGGGTTTATTCATGAAGAACTGCTGAAATGTAGTAAGAAAATTGTGAGTCTGTGGTCCTTTTGTCTGAGGTAGCTTGCTACCTACTTACTCCTGATTCAATCAACATGTTGTTTTAGCATGACAGGGCTGGCAGTGAACACTACCATCTTCTGCCAGAAGGAGAAGACTTCATTTGGAGTGGAGGACAAAGTCCATGCCAAACAACATTATTACTAAACTTAGCAAGCTCAGTAGGCAATGAGTATGGGCTCTACTAGCCCAAGGCCCCACTGCGGGCAAGCAGTCAGAAATTTAATGGAGATCATCTGGAAATTAGAGAGCCATAGGTAAGCTACACAAGCCCTCCACATATTCCTGGACAAATGAGGAATGACATACACATTCAGGGGAGACAAAAAAGGATTTGGTGAAAGTAAAAGCTGAGGAAGACTTGGGGTGTGCCTGGCTGGCTCAGTCAGTAGAGCATGTGACTCTCTCTCAATCTCAGGGTAGTGACTTCAAACCTCTTGTTGGGCCTGGAGCCTACTAAAATAGGGGAGGAGGGCTGTGTGGCTCAGTTGGTTAAGTTTCCAACTTCAGCTTCAGCTCAGGTCATATCTCCCTGTTTGTGAGTTCAAGCCCCACACTGGACTCACTGGTGTCAGTGCAAAGCCCACTGCGGATCCTCTGTCTCCCTCTGCCCCACCCCAGCTCACACGTGTTTCCCTCTCTGGCTCTCTCTCTGTCTTTCTCAAATATAAAAAATAAACATTAAAAAAAAAAAAAAACTCTTTTTTAAAATGCTGAGGAAGACTTGAAAAATGCCTGAATCAATTTTTAGAGGATAGAAGTATTACAGGTTTGATGAATTTGAACATAACCTCTACTGAAATCATTGCCTAACCATTAAGCTATGAAGACTCAGGGGAAACTTCTAGGAAACCAGACTATAAATAAATAAATAAATAAATATGTTTTTAAACCTGAGCAGAGATATAAGCAGACACAGACTATAAGGGAGATAGATCCTGTAAGTTAAGCTCAGGCAAGTTCCTAAAAAAAAGTTCCTCAGAAGGGTAAAATCAGAATCTAGAGTTGCTGTTACTTATTATCTCAACATGTTCAGTTGAGATATGTTCAGTTTTCAAAAAGAAAAGAATTGAGACATGTAAAGAAATAGGGAAGCACAATCCTTACACAGGATATAAATTAGTCAATGGAAACCAACGTTGAGTAGACCCAGATGTTGGTTTTAGCAGACAAAAAAACTTAAAAGCAGCTATTTAAAATCTGTTTTAAAAATGAGAGGAAGGATGCCTGGGTGATTTCTGCTTAGGTCAAGAATCCAGGGCTGTGGGATGAGGCCTGAGTCAGGACCCTCCCAAAATGTGGAACCTGCTTGAGATTTTCTCTCTCTCGCCCTCTGTCCCTCTCCTGCTTGCACTCTCTTTCTAAATAAAAAGTAAATAAATAAATAAATAAAAATGAAAATAAAAGGAAACCATGGCTCCAACCCATGACCTAAGTGGAAACCAAGAGTCAGACACTTAGCCAACTGAGCCACTCAGATGCCCCTGATACACTGTACATTTTTAAATGATAGTAACACAGTCAAAAAATAAGAAATTAAGTTTACTTCCATAAAGACAGTTCACCAGCAATCTTCTGGACTTCTCCCAGGTGGAGGCAATGGCAATCCTTTGGAAAATAAGACTAGCTGTACTCCCAATTTTTCCCCACAGAATGTCAGCTCTGACACCTTTGTACTTGGGGTCTTACACACATAAAACTCATTTCCTCCATTCATCAATATAAACAAATACTAGTGTACACTGTATTAGGTACAGGGGCTACAGATGTGAACAAGACATAGTCCCTGCATGAGGGAGCTCACACAATCAGGTAAAAGAGATAAATTGAGTATCTCAATGCAGTGTGGCCAGTTCTAATATGTGATAGAGATGCCTTCTGAAGGACAGAGGGGAAACATCAGACTATCTCAAGATCCAAGAATGCTCCCTTGATGAAGGATGGGTTGACCAGGGAATGGAGAGAAGTTAGAACAAGAGGGCAGATGTTGCCAGAAGAGAACAATCTGAGTGAAGGTACTAAGGCAAGAGAGAACTAGGGAGCTTGGAATTCCGTCCATCCATCCATCCACCCATCCATCCACCTGTCTATCCACCCATCCATCCATTCACCCATCCATCCACCTATCCATCCACCCATCCATTCATCCATCCATCCATCTATCCATCGATTCATCCAACAAACACTCATTAATTATCTCTCACATTCCAGGGGCTGAGGTAAGTGTAGATTCAAACATTATTAAGATTTAGCCCCTATCACTCTAAAGAACTAGAATCCAGTGGTTGAGGAGAGTTTCAGATAAATGCAGGACCTCTTATCCATTTCTCAAATCTGTTCGATTCTCACCATCTCCACCAACAGGCTAGTCTACGTTATTAATCACTCTTGCCTAAACTATGACGACAATAGCCACATCATTGTTCTCCTTGCTTTCACCCTCTCCTATTTATCCTTCACATTGAGGACAGTGTACTTTTAGAAATGCAAATCTGATTATGCCATTGCCTCTGCTTCAAACACTTCAATAACTTCTCACTGCTTTGAGACTAAAGGCAAAATGCCTTAGCAGTCTCTGCCTGGCCTAGACTCTTCTACCAGCCTCTCCAGCCTCAATTTCTATTTTTTCTCTCACTTGCTTTTCCAGCCACACAGGCCTTCTTTGTGTCCTTGTTCTCACCATGTTCTTCCCTTTTGCTGTAATGGCCTTTCCCATGTTATTCCCTGTGCATGGAATGCAGTTTAAGAAATTCACTCTTCCTCAGCTTTAAGATCTCAGTTTAACTCACATTTCTTTTTCTGGACAAAGAACGTTTACTGATGTCTTTGATGTACTCACACTCCTTCATGATCTCTCTTTGTACTACCTATCACTATTATATTCATATATCTATTTATGTGACTGTTTGAGTAAGGCCTATTTCTCTCACCACAGAGTAAGTGTATATTTTTCCTCACTACTTAAAACAACTCCTAATTCAGTGCTGAATAAATATTTATCAGATGAATGAGTGAATGAATGAATGAACACATATGGTGTGGCAGGTTGCACTTTCCAAAAAGGCCACAGTATGGTCCATCTCACAAGCTTTCTAATGTGTGGCTTCGAAGCACCTCCTGTTGAGGGGGGAACTATGTTCCCTCCTTTTGACTCTAGGCAGGCTGTGATTATAGCAGAAGTGATGCTTTATGACTTCTGACATTAGGCCATAAAAGGCAATACCTTGTTCCTGGTTCTTCTGAGTCTCTTGTTCCTGGAACTCAGCCACCAACCAACAGCCTCTGGAGAAAGCCCACAAGATAAAGAATTGAGCCCACCATTCCACAGCCCCAGCTGAACTCCCAGCTGACAGCCAGTGCCATCTTGCAGCAGTATATGTAAGCCATCTTGAATATGGATCCTCTAGTCCCCGGATGAGCTGCCCCACTAGCACAATGTGGAGCATAGATAAACCACCTCGGCAAAGCCCTGTGCACAAATGATTGCAACTGTTTTAAGCCATGAAGTTGAGATGCTTTGTCACACAGCAGGAGATAACTGAAATATATAGTAAAAGATATGTATGTAACTGGCAAAATATCCAGGATAGGTTGTCAGGATCACTAAATCTTAGATATTTGGTCACTCTCAAAATGCTTTACAATCAACCATTTTAATAATTGAATAGAGCAGAAGCAACCATCAAAATAACATATCAACGAGTCACAAAGAAATCATATTAATATACAGGATTTATGCCTTTCACCCAGTCTAGATCCCAAACATGCTTTGCTTCTGTCTACTCCATTATCATTCTTTAGTCTCTCATATTCTATCTTCATTTCCCATTTTTATACCATTTAAAACTACTGAATTGCCCTATTCTCATCTTTGTGATACAGGGTTCAAGCAGATGATGGGATTGATAAAAAAAAAAAAAAAACCAGCATAAAAGACTATTACAAGAATAATAGAAATACTCAAAGGAATTTTCAGTGACACCTCTTCTAAACAAAAGTGTCTGGAATGGTTTAGGGTCTTGATTTTACTTTTGCATGTTTTGTAGCACGTGTCCTACTGGATTTGAACAAATTGGATCTTGGGGATCCACAGTAAGACTGCTGCTGATTAAACTGGTAAGGTGATCATGGTTGTGACAGGGGATATATAACTAATCTCTCTCTGGAGTACACCTTGAGAAGTGCTACTCCAGTCTTCCCCAAAATGTTAAGTGTTGGCTCACAGGATGCAAATAGAGCATAGTGTAACTGAGTAAAGAATCCAAGATCTTGAATCTAGCTGCCTGGGTTTGAATCCTGGCTTATCATTTGTTAATTGTTATTTGTGGGACTTACTCTTTCCAAGGCTCAGTTTCTTTAGCTGCATAATGGACACAAAATTGTACCCCTTCTGGAAGATTGCCAAGAAAGTTAAAAGAGATAATCTACATGAAGTACTGAGAAGATGCCTGGTCATAGAAAGTGCTCAGTAAATACCAACTCTTACATTGTATCCATCATGACTCATTGCTTCCAGTTTCATTCTAGTGGGCCAGTCTCTATGTGACCTTTAGAAAGGAGTCAGTTATAGTTTTTAAGACCTTCCATCATATTAAGTCTTTCCCCTTCCCACTTCTGTTGTCTTCATGTTTGTTGCAAGTGTATTTCAAGTTCATCAGGCAGACAACAACCCTAGCTCTCAGTTTGCTCTAATAACTTGGGGAACCAGAATATCATTTAGAAAATTAAGAACACAGTACACTGAATGATACTATAGTGTTTTCAACAAATTTCCAGAAGTGCCTATCTTACTTCCAGGGAATTGTTTAATAAACTTTCAAGTAAATCTTGATGAATAAGTGTTTAAATGTGATCATAAGAATGTTTTCCCAGTGAGGTTAAAGGAAGGATAATGCAGTATGTTTCCTTTTTCAAAGGCTTTATCTACATAGTACAGTGGAATTTCACTATATCAAAGCATAACTGACATGCTAAAATATAAAAACAGATTAAGACAACTAAAGGCTCAAAATCAACTATGCTGGCGAATCAAATAGACTCTAGACAAGGGGAATATTCTCTTCAACTCCACTGCCTGATCCAGACCTGCAATACAATATCAGTGTCAGAAAATTATGTTTATATATATATATATATTAAAGTTAACATGAACAAATTAATTATGTTACCCATGCTGTGAACTTATTAAAATTGTGGTTTTGCTATACTATGTGTATATTTTAACATGGGAAGAAAATAATAAGTATTACATTGATAATAAGTAGAGTAAAATGAAAAAGCTTGCATACCTAGTACTATTCTAGATGCTTCACCCAATTGGTCTTATTAAATCTTCATACAACTATCTTGTGGGAGATGAGGTTACTCTTCCATTTCATAGATGAGAAAACTCAAACTTAGAGAAGTGAAACGATTTGCAAAAGTAGGGTTTTAACATATATCTCTCCAACTTCGAACCTTTTATTAACCACTATGTGTTGGATATGCTGGACTGCATTAAAATTAAGAACTTCTATTTTTCAAAAAGCATTTGCAAGAAAGTAAAAAGAAAAAGTAATTTCTGAGAGAAGTGATTTGCAGTATTAATACTTGACTAAGAAATCATATCCAGACTGATTTGTGTGTGTATGAATCTTCACATGATCTCCAACAGAAAGCTCTCTGAATCCTGTCTTTTTTGGGGTGTTTTGGAGGCTTCATTACAGCCATGATTGATTAAATCACTGGCCTTTGGTGATTGATTTAACCTCCAGCCCCCAGGTTGGGGGGATGGGATCAAAAATTCTGACCCAATAATCAAGTGATTAGTTCCCCAACAACCAGCCTCCATAACCTTGAATTACCTAAAGGTTTTCCGAAAGTCACCTCATTAACATAAAAGAGACACATTTACCACTTTGATCATAGGAAATTTCAAGGGTTTTAGGAGTTTGAATGGGATCAAAGACAAAATACATATTTCTTATTCGAAATCACAATATCACAGTCTCACAAGAATATTGTTGATGAAAGAAAACCAAACACAGGGGTATATATTGTATGATTGTATTTACAGAATTGAAAGATAGGCAAAACTAATTGACAGTGATAGAAACGTGGCTATCATAGAAGGCAGTAATGACTGGGAAGGGGCCTAAAGAAGGCTTCTATTGTACTGATAACGTTCTTTATCTGGGTAATGGGCCAATGAGTGTGTTCACTTTGTAGAAATTCATCAAGCTGTACACGAAATATTTGTACTTTTACAGGTCAATGGAAAAAAATGGGCAGAAGTCTGGTTCAAGTCTACGCTCTTGATTCATAGCTGTTAGCTGATGGTAAATAAAATAGATTTACAAGTTTTCCAAACTTCCATTTTTTTACTCATAGACATGACATATTTATACTCTAGCTCACTTATCAAACTATAATCAAAATAGAAATTAAACTGAGTCTTATCTTTTAGAATTTGCCACTTTTAAAAAAAAACCTTCACATTTTATGTTTATGCATATACATATTTGTTTTTAAGTTTATTTATTTATTTTGAGAGAGAAAGAGTGCACACAAGCCAGGGGAAGAGCAGAGAGAGAGAGAAAGAGGGAGAGAGAGAATCCCAAGCAGGCTCTGTACTGTCATGGTAGAGCCTGACGTGGGGCTCAAACTCACAACCGTGAGATCTCATCCTGAGCCAAAATCAAGAGTCTGAGGCTTAGCCAACTACTACCCAGATGTTTCTATGTACTTATTTTGAAGTAAGCTCTATGCCCAACTCACAATCTCAAGATCAAAAATTGCATGTTCTACCCATTGAACCAGCCAAGAGTCCCCCAGAACAACATACCACTCCTTTTTTTTTTAAGAGAATGCAAGCATGAACAGGTGAGGGGCAGAGAGAGAGAGAGAGAGAGAGTGAGTGAGAATCTCAAGCAGGCTCCACGTTCAGCTTGGAGCTTGGTGCAGGGCTCAATCTCACGACCTTGGAATCATGACCTGAGCCAAAATCCAGAGTCAGAGATTCAAGTGACAGCCTAGAACTTGCCACTCTTTTTTAAAAAATTTTTTAAGCATTTATTTATTTATTATTGAGAAACAGAGAGGGACAGAGCATGAGCAGCGGAGGCACAGAAAGAAAAGGAGACACAGAATCTGAAGCAGGCTCCAGGCTCTGAGCGTCAGCACAGAGCCTGACAGGAGGCTCAAACCCACAAACCAAGAGATCATGACCCAAGCCGAAGTCGGACGCTTAACCAACTGAGCCACCCAGGCACCCCTAGAACTTGCCACTCTTAATTGTGATTGAGATTGGGACTCAAACAGAAACATAATAAGGCATTGAGAGATATAGGGAAAGGCTGGCAGAGTGGTTTTTGAATAATGCCTCTAAGCATTAACTGAGGAAAAAACACCAAATCAAGGATAGAAACAGAAGTAGAATAAAGTGGCTGAGAATTACAATTCCTATGACTTTAAAATATTGCTTGAAATATTTATTAAGTATAGGCCATAAACAGTATTTTACGTATAATAATAGTAAATTAATATTTGGAATATTTAGTATGTGCCTAGTGCTGTGCTAAGTGCTTTTATACATGATCTCTTTTAACATTCATAACCATCCTGTAAAAAGCATTATAACTATAGTTATTTCCATTTTACAGATTAGGAATTTGAAATTTGGAAATATTAAGTAATTCACCCAAGATTGCCCTGCAAATACGTGGCAGTGTTTGAATTAGAACTTAGGTCTCTCTGCTCTCAAACCTTACTACCTTGTGTGTGTGTGTGTGTGTGTGTGTGTGTGTGTGTGTGTGTGTGTGTGTTTAAAATACCATTTATTGGGTGGCTGAGTGGCTCAGTCAGTTAAGCATCTGACTTCAGCTCAGGTCATGATCTCACCATTCGTGGGTTTGAACCCTGTGTTGGGTTCTGCACTGACAGCTTAGAACCTGGATCCTGCTTCAGATTCTATGTCTCCCTCTCTCTCTGTCCCTCCCCTGTTTGTGCTCTCTCTCTCTCTCTCAAAAATAAAATAAAAGTAAATATTTAAAATACCATTTACTTATAACCATGTCCTTCCAAACTTCACTGTCTTAACTAGTATACCCTACTACCTATTTATTGTACAATAGTAGGTGTATACTGATTGGAGATCAGGGATGAGAGTCTAGATGTGAAGGCTGAAATGAGTGTGCTATAGTAAACTTTTATAAAGATGGAGCAAAATTCAGCACTTCAAACTACACATGATGCTAATCAGGTCTGATATGGACAGACTATCAGTAAACCAAACCGTATGCCATATTATTTTATTTTATAGGACCTAGATGCATTGTACATTCATCCAAGATGTTTCAACTCTCTTAACATTCATCAGCATGTTATTTGTTTAGAAACTCAAGGTTGTTGTATGAGTTAACTGAGACTAATTTATAAACATTATGGGTTTTACACATCATCTGGGATCATTCTTTACTATTTAGTGTCAGTACTAGGAAAGAGAGAAAAAGGAGACTTGGAGGCATAAGGCTTACTTTCTCCGTATTACTGTTGCCATGACAACTTCTAGGCTCCTCTCTGATGAGCTGTTGTTATCATTCAAAAAATACTAAGTTTTGCATTTTTATTTTGTATCATTGACTTCTTCAGTATGTTTTATTTCTTATTTCTTACCACCCATGACCAGACAAACTATAAACCATGGATAATCATCTTAGTTGCTTTGGGATCACGTTCATCAGTTCGTGTAATTCAAAAATTCTAAAAAACATAAAAATAATTATTGTGCTTGCAATTTAAATTTAAGATGTGTTATGGTTGAAGTAAACATAATGGTGGTTTGGTTGGTTCTGAAAGATTATGGCATAATCAATAGACCATCGAATAAATGACCAGGATCAGGCTTTACAGTCTAGTGAGCTGGACTGTAGAGAGGGAGGTTGCCTCTGTGAGTAGCAGAGTAAACGGTAGGGTATGTGATATGCCTGAAGGGACTGTGGGTCTGCCCACCATACCCAAAAACATCTTTCTTATTACTTGTCAGACATGATGCCTGAAATGCCACCATTGGAGCTTTATTTCTGTGAGTCTCGAAAGGATTGTTTAAAAAAGACTTTTTGGGGGGCACCTGGGGGGCTTAGTTGGATGAGTGTCCAACTCTTGATTTCGGCTCAGGTCATGATCCCAGGATTGTGGGTCGAGCCCCAAGTAGAGCTCTGCACTGAGTGTAGAGCCTGTTTAAGATTCTCTCTCCCTCTGTCCCTATCCCTCGCTTACAAACTCTTTCTCTCTCTCTCAGATTGAAAAAAGAACATTTTTTGATGTAAAACATAAGATACATATTTAGAAGTGCATAAAATATAAATGAAGCTTAATGATTACAGTATTTATTAAGTGAACACCTGAGTAACCACCACTTACTTTAAAATATAAAATACTGACAGTTCTCGCATAAGCTCTCCATGCATCCCATTAATTCATAGCCCTTTGCTCTTTCCTAGAGGTAATGGTTTTCTTATATTTACAGGAATGATTTCTTTTCTTTATACTTTTACCCTTTATGTATACATTCCTAAAGAGTATAATTACATTTTGCCTATTTCTAAAAACTATATAATTGGAATCACGCTATGTGTATTCTTTAATGTCTTGTTTCTTTTGCTAAGATCATATGTAAGATTCATTGGGTTGTGGTATTTAGCTACAGTTAACGGACAACCATTATTCCCAGGGCCTTTGGGCTCTCTAAGCAACAGAAATTGACAAAAAGCCAAACTGGAGTTTCAGGCAGGGCTTTATTGGGGCTTATGCTTGAGCGCAAGAGAGACAGCACAAAAGAAAGAATTCTCAGGCTGACTTTCCAAGGAAAGGTCAGGGAGAGTTTCTTAGGTGGGAAAAGGATAACATCTAAGCATGTAGACATAGGGATTTATTAGCACTTGTGTACATAAAAGCCATGCTTATTCATGCATCAAGTGTCTAGTCAACATGTCGCCTGGACATGACTGTTAGTACTGTAATAAGGGAGAAAGTTGGTGAAAGTTCAGCCCTGGGGTCCATCTTAGTGCAGAATGGATCGATCTGGTTCTTGCCAGTCTTTGTAGTTGAGTCCTTTCTTTCAGTAATCATCCTGCCTCCATTCCTGCAAGATATACTACCCAAAGCCATGGATTTTAGCTATCAAGGAATGCTGGACTCGGTGGTTAGGTTTGAGGGTACCCGAGTGCAGTCCCTGCTCTGTCTCATCACAGGTGTGTAGTATTCCAATGTACCCTATTGATGACAAATGTTTGGGCTATATTTTCATCTTTTGAGTTGATCCTATGATCTTTCTAGTTTAAACTTATGTTGTGATGAATTAATTGATTGTTTTTAATGTTAATCCAATCTCATTTTCTTGGGGTTTGCAACTGTTTTCACATATTGAAATTAGCCTTAGATTTCCTTTGCATACTATTCTTACTGACTTTTGGAATCAAGGATATGCTAACCTCAAAAAAAGGATTTGGGAAATGTTTCCTTCTTCTATTCTCTGTAAGAGTTTGTGCCAGATCAATTTCATCACTGAGATACTTCATTGTTGAATATTTGGTACAATTTGCTGGTAAAGGATTTGATTTCTGTCTCCCTACCCATGAGGCTCATAAATGCAAGTCTAGATATCCCGGTGTGTTTCCTACTTTTGACCGATGCCCTCAGTGAGCAATTGGGCTCAATGACTTCCCTTGCCTCTTTGGGAAGGGAATTTCTCTCAGAATCCATCTCAGAATTGTGTCAGTTCTTCAGTGTTTAAAGGTACATTTTCAATATTCTTAATTTGTGTTTTATTTTCTTTCAAGTCTGCATTTTTATTTGTTGTTTTATTTGTTTTATTTCAAGTCTAAGGAAGGTGTATCTGAATAAATGTTTAATTCCATGAAGAGTACTCTTTAAATGCAGATGTGCTTGGGTGGGGGTGAAGGGGTAAACTCTTTGAATGCCTGATCAATTCATTTGAGTTCATTGTGTTCCTGCTGTGTTCCAGAACTGAGCTAGATAGGACAGACAAGACAAAGGTGAAGGAGGATATAAGGCTGAGGCCCTAGTAAGGAAGCCAGACCATGGAAGTGACTCTTAGCTACATGCTGCACCAGCTGCAGCTTCTATGGGAAGAAGCAATAGGTGTGGCTGCCCTCCCATGACCTACATATGGCACTTCAGTTCTGACTGCAACATAATTTTAGTCTCTGATGCCACGTGCTGACCCTACTTCCTGTTCCATGTCGTCTCTGGTCCCAGTGCTGCCAACCAGTAGCACACCTTCAATTTCTTGCGCAGCACAGTTAATTAGTCTCTGGAAACCAGGAGGGCACCCAGCCTTTGAACCTAAGACAATTCACTACAAAAGAAGTAGATACTTGAAGAGAATCAGGCGATACCACTTGAAGAGTCATCTATACCCTGGTGCCACGGGTATAGTAGACCACACTGGCAACTACTGTATTTTGAAGGAAAGCATAGGCTATCTGGGTCAGATTAGTTTCCTGCATTATTGAGGCCCTCTCCTCCCTCAGAAGTCTCCTTAGAGCCCCATCACCACTTCCTTTTGAACATATTTCACTCTGAAAGTAAGGAATATGACCATTAGTCTCAAACCCTTTCTGGAGGTCCTTCCCATGAACCTTCAAGGAAAATGGTAACATAGAGGCAAAGAGGGATATAAGATGATAACAATAACTTTTTGTGGGGAATATATATAAACCTGAGAGCCAACTCTTGCACATGGACCACAACTATGCTGGGAGCAAAGACAACTTTCTTTCTTCACAATCTCTCATAAGCCAAAGCTGCCCATGGCAAACTTCTGGGATTTACCATCTTGCTGAAATATATGAGCTATTTCCTTGTCCCTATTGCTGAGGACTTCTTGAAATCTGGGACACTGCCTGAAATAACCCCACAATTAAGAATCTCTATGCATTTACATTATATTGCCTTTCCTTTTCTGTTACTCTCTAGTGTAATTAGACACATCTTTTGAAAATATGTATTTTGAGACATCCTAATGAGTGAAAAAGTTACTAGTCTGCTTGTCCTCAGACCCAAACTCTAGTCCTGGTGCTGTTACTTACGAGGTGTATAACCTTAGGTGAATGGCGTTTAATACCTCTGGATTTCAGGATTCTTATTTCTTGGGTGATGGGATTCAACTGGATGGCATTAAGAATGTCTTGGTTCTCAGTGCATTTGGAATGACAAACCTACTTATAAATTCAAGAGGCAACATTTGCCATTTTGGGTAGGCATTTTAGTCTGGAGCTATGAGCCCCCATAGGGAAAAGGTGGCCTTCCTTCTCTTTCAGTTATCTACCAGAGTTACCAGGTATCCACCAGAGATCATTGAACTCCCAGGTATCAGGAAAGTTTGGAGGTAGGACATGGTACGTTGCTTTAGTTGCTGAAAGAGGCCCCCCAAAATCTTTGTTTTACAGCACTTACTTTTCAATGTCACTTCATGTATTGCCTGGATAAGCTCAGATGTCTCTTAAAGACTTTTTAGCCTGTCACCGCAGCAGCTCTGCTTCCATTTTAGTCAACTTTTTTTTGGCCCTCGAGTCTACTGCAGGATTGTCATGGACATGCATGCATATCAGAGCTTTGTGTGATGTATTTCTGATAACTAACAAGGCAATATGACATGAATTTGCATAATGCATAGGAATTAGGCCACAAACCAGGTATTCAAGAAATATCACTCTTCCATTTCTCTCTAATATTTCATTTGTAAAAAATCATTTATTTTGAGAAAGAGAAAGAGTATGAGCAGGGGAGGAGAAGAGAGAGAGGGAGGGGGAGAATCCCAAGCAGGCTCTGCACTGTTAGCACAGAACCTGTTGCAGGCTCAACCTCACAAACTATGAGATCATCACCTGAGCCAAAATCAAGTCACATGCTTAACCAACTGAGCCACCCAGGCATCCTTCTTTAATATTTCATTTTTAACTTTAAGGCCCAATTCCAGTAGGGCAGCAAAAAATTCCACTATAGTTACTTTGGAGGTCTCCTCTCAGGTCCCCATCCTTTGCTCTCATCTTCAGGTTATGCTAAGACCTCTAACACTTTCCCGGTAAACAGCACTAGATGTGAGAAGTTGCGGGGTGGGAGATACTCTGATCATCAGCCATTGGCTTACACAGGTCATAGTCTTCAGGTATTTCCTCTGAGTTGTCCAGTGTTTCCTTCAGTTCCACAGGTTCCCAGGAGCTGTTATGTAACACATGGATGAGGCCAAGAACCTCAAATCTTATGAGATTCCTATACCAATGGTTCCCAATAGGGGCAGTTTTGTCCCCAGGAACATTTGGCAATATCTGGAAACATTTTTTACTGTCACAACCTTGAGTGCTTGGGTGCTACTGGAATCTAGGGTGTAAAGGCCAGAGATGCTGCTAAATATCCTACAATGCAAGGATAGCACAACCTGCCCAAAGAATTATCCACCAAAAATATTAATAATAATGAGATTGAGAAATTCTGCCCTAGGCCAATGAATCTGACTACTTCTAAAAATCACTTGGAGAACTTCTCAAAAATACTTATTACTGGGCCCAAACCAGAATATTTAAATCAGAATCTTTGGAGGTGAGCTTGGATATTGTTATTAAAAACAAAAACAAAACAAAATAAAAAGAAACAAATAAAAAAATTAAAAAATTCTCTCCAGATGACCTGATGTGCAATTATGGTTGAACTGTCTCAGGATCTACTAGATCTTGGTTCTTCTTCAATCCAAGAAGGTATTCTTTTAATCTGAGGGAGCCTTTCTCTCCCTTCTACTTCTTTAGAGGAGAGTTCTTTTGTTTCATCGTTTTGGCTAGCTTTCTGTCTCTTGTCAGTTTTAAAGGCTTGTTATGTACTCTGCACCTGCGAGTACTGCTGTATTGAAGGAGGCTTATTGACTGTTCAGGGCCTGTCTGTTCAGGTAGTGTTCTTTTAATGGTGTCTTTTGGCCTCTCTTGTTGAGACTTTGGTTATTTTATTTCCCTACTCGTAGTGATATTTGGGACTCTCTACCCTGTGTACTTTGGTTTGTTTCTTGAGGTAGCCCAATGAGGCTGTTTTTTCAGTGGACTCCGTCTCTTCTCCTCCCAGCTTCTTGTGGTTCAGAGTTTTTTGGCTCCAGCCCTTCTTTGTTTGAAAGATGCAGGCAGGAGATAGGAAACTTCCTACTTTCTGCCATCTTGCTGCCCGGTCTCTCCCTTCTACTTCTTTCAGTCTACTATTTCATGCTTAACCCTTTTCCAGTGGGCTTATACTTTTAGAGATACTAGGTTCTACAGACTACTTTTGGAATTTCTGCCTGCCCTTACTCTCCCTTAGTCAATTAAGCATAGAGCTTACTACTGAATTAATGGAAGAAATGAACAGGAGATGGCTGGGAAAGTGTACAGAATATGAAGTAATGTCTCCAAATATTACCGAGGCATATACTTCACAAATATTCTACAATTTCTTAAAAACCACCATCATCCTCCATGGAAGCACCTGAATGATTTCTAATTGGTCTCTTTTAAAGGGTTCCTTTAGGGCTTCCGGCTGGCTCAGTTGGTAGAGCATGTGACTCTTGATCTCAGTGTTGTGGGTTTGAGCCCTATGTTGGTTGTAGGGATTGCTAAAAATAAAATCTTAAAAAACATTATATATAGAAGGGCTCCTTATAGCTTTACATTTTTATAGTTTTACCAAATGTTTATCCAAGACTATAATTTCACTTTTACAATTGTTAAGGGATGATTCCTACAGACTATTCTGCCATCAACTCACACTCAACATTTCAAAGAAAATCATCATCCTCCATTTTCAATGTCCTCATTCTCTTCTCCACCTCCTCCTTAATTTCTGAATTATCTTAAAGAGAATAGCAATCTGCCATCACTCTAGGGTGAAAAGGTAGAATCACTTTCGATAAATGTCAGTCCTTCATCTGCTGATTCTATTACACTATCAAGGCCCATTGCTTTTTTTTTTAAGTTTATTTATTTATTTTGAGAGAGACAGAGACAGCATGAGCAGGGGAGGGGCAGAGAAAGAGGGAGAGAGAAAATCCCAAGCAGGAGCCACATGGCCAGTGCAGAGCCCCATGCAAGGTTTGAACTCACAAACTGCAAGGTCATGACCTGAGCCGAAACCAAGAGTCAGACGCTCACCAGACTGAGCCACCCAGGTGCCCTAAGATCCATTGTGTTTTAAGATGTGCCTTATTCCTACCCCATTTTTCCAATTCATACAGCTACCACCTTTATTCATGACTCTGTCACCTCATGCATATATCACTCTAATATTTTCTATTGTACTTGGCTGAGTTGATTGCCATGTTCCATCTATTCTTTGGCCAGGGTATTAAAGTCATTAAGCCTTACTTTCACCAACTCGTTGTTCTGCTTAAGAAATTCCCCAGTGTGAGTTGGATCAAATCCAAACTCCTCTATATTGCCTCCCAGTCCTCCAGAGGTTGGCTCTTTCATGTCTTTGCATTCTCTAAAGCCATAAATCTGCTACCAGCCAAGTCATGACCTAACCATTACCAATACCCATCATGGCCATTTCTGGAGGTGATGATGAGATGGTTTGATATGGAGCTGGGACCACAACTGCAGTAGGATGCCTGCCTCTCTGAGACAGAGATTTGTCAGACAGTCCTCCACACAGAGACCAGAGGTGAGTTTTCCATGGGTGCAAGTATTGAACTATTGTAGGACTGTGCTGTCAATAGTACCCCTACACAGGATGAGAGAATAAAAACCACTATCCCCTCCCAGAGGGAATGGCAAAGATTACTTCCACCTTTAAAAATGTAAAGGATGTAGGGCTGGTGGTTCCTACCATATTTTTATGCCATTTAGCAGTTTGGGCCCTAAAAAATCAGATGGATGAATATGGACCACCGCAAACTCAACCAAGGAAGAGCTTCAGGTCAGATGTAGTGTCTTTCCCAGAGCACTGGGAAATGCAGCCTATGGATGTGGTATGCAGTCATTGAACTGGTAAGTGCAGTTTTTTTCATCATCACTATCAGGAAAAAGCATCAGGAGTAGCTTATACTAATGTGTCATGGACCACAGTACCCATTTGTGTCCAGGGCTATATTAACTCTCTTATTCTCTGCCATAGTCTGAAGGACATAGAATATCTGGACATTCTGTAGAATATCACATTGGTCCACTATAGCAGTGCGATCATGTTAGTCAGACTGGGTGAACAAGAAATGGTAAGTATATTGAATGCCTTGGTAAGATGTACATACTCCAAAACAAACAAACAAAAACAAACATGCACACTCCAGAGTAAGAGTTCGACGATAAAGTACAAAGTCTCGGCTCCCTTCCATTAACTGGGAATGACTCTGAAGAAACATCTCAATTCCACTGCTACCTGTGGAGTGAGTTGAGGCCTCTCTTGCAGCTTCATCACCGATCAGCTTCTCCTCAGTCTAACCCCTCTTCCTTCATTGTCTCACAAGTATTGCTTCATAGCACACTCTGTAATAAACCTCCTGTGTGCAAACATCCAGAGTCTGTTTCATGGGGAACCGGCACCCCAGATAAAGCCCAAGGTAAAATCTTCAAATAACGAGAGAAGGTCAGCAGGTAATATCAACCAGAGAGGTTCAGGATGGCAGATTCTGACGACTCAAAGTTCTGAGCTGGTGTTTTGTGGGAGGGAGGAAAGAGAAAGAATGGTCTACAAGGGGCAACAGGAAACAAGAACTGCCTATAAGCTCAGCTGTGCAGAGTGTGGGTGAGAAAGCAGCCTTCACTGGAAAGCGCCAAAGTAGAAGCAGAGTCCTGAGGGGATTGTCACCTTTTGGTGAGAGAAATGTCCAGAGGAGATTGAGATTTCCCTGTGATGGAGCATGAGTTTCAGAGAACCGGTGGAAAGAGAAGGAGCGAGATGAAATCTAAAAGGAGGATATGCCAAATTGCTTGGGAAGCAGGTGGGAGAGAAGACCATGTGGCATCCTGGACTTCTGTAACTAAAGAAAGCAGAGGTAAAGAAGAGAATGAAATTAGCCCTGGGGTTGTCAGAGCAGAGCAGGCGTGAGAGCCTGTGCCTATGGCTGAGGAGAGGTGAGGGCGTTGGCAGGAACAGAGCGTTGGGGCCCCATTTCCTCCCACCTGATGTGAAGGCTGGGATGCAGTGGCTTATATTGAGCATCAGACACTCAGAAGCTCTTTCTTTAATTCTGTACAGGGGAGAAGCAGTGTTTGCTGAATGTAAAGTTTGCAGCACATTTATGAGATCAGGTGAATGATTTTATTTTTTCTCACAACTACAACAGTCAGTTAACGGAGACATTTATTCCTCATCACAAAAACTCTCCCTTTTCTAATTGCTGATATAGCATCACATTAAAGATGTTTGACTATAAGAAGCTTCAAAAATTGAAGTTGTCAAGCAAAAATATCCATGTTAATCTCAGCTCCATTAAACATACACAAAGGAAAAATGGTTATCTGCCAAGTGCAAATAATAAAATCATCACGAAAGGAAAATATGTTCATATTTCTAAGAAGCTGAGGTGAGTAATAGACATAGGAAAAAAATAAGAAGTAAATTCAAAATATAATCCTGGTACTTTCTTCTGTAAAAGTGTTTACATTGTTATTTAGAAAAACATTTCTTCTGACAACTTCAGTGACTGTTGAACAAAGCCTTTCCTTTTTGCCCAAAGAACTGATCAAATACCTATGGAGGAAAAACCCTAATTCTAAGCCTATCTGTGCCCTGAGTAACCTGGGGAGAAAAATCATTGATGTATTGATTCATTCACAAAACAAGTATTTGTTTTGCACCTACTATGTTCAGCAACTGCACTTAGTCTTTAGCATAAACCTATGAAGAAGATGGAGATGCTCTGTCCCCTCAGAACTGGGGGTAGGGTAGCTGGATACAAAGAGGCAACTATGGTTCAGTGTTATTGAGTGCTAATGAAGAAAGCACCAGAATTCTCTGTAAGCACACAGGAGGGGTTCTACCTTAAGGTAAATAAGAAGTAGATGGTAAGATGAGTGGAAGTTGTGTGAGGCAGAAGCAAGAGCTCCTGAGAATGTAGGGGGATCTCGGCAAAACAGAATTAAATATGGTAAAACCTTGGATTGTGAGTAACTTGTTCTGAGAGTTTTCCACAAGATGAAAAAACATTTCTAGTAAATTTTAACTTGCTAAAAGAGCGATGTCTTGTAATACAAGTAGTACATGAGTACACGTACATGTACATGAATGTCACATGATCACAGCAGAGCCAATGGTTCTTGAAATTTGCTTTGATATTTACAAGTGCTTTGGATTACAAGCTTGTTTCCAGAAATAATTATGCTCGTAAACCAAGGTTTTTGCTGTATTTAATACATGATGGGGGGGGGGGAAGCAGCTAGAGTATTATTACCACGTGAAATGATTTGGTCTTTGCATTGAGGACGGTGAATCATTGATAGCATTTAAGAAAGATCTGACTACTGTGTGAAAAAAGTGGATTGGAGAGAGGGGGCAGGGCTTGAAGAGGAGAATCAGTCTCTGCTTAATTTCTTTTTTTTTTTTTTTAATGTTTTTATTTATTTCTAGGAGAGAGAGAGAGAGAGAGAGAGAGACAGCATGAACAGGGGAGGGTCAGAGAGAGAGAGAGAGGGAGACACAGACTCTGAAACAGGCTCCAGGCTCTGAGCTGGCAGTCAGCACAGAGCCCGACACGGGGCTCGAACCCACAAACCGCGAGATCATGACCCAAGAGAAAGTCGGACGCTTAACCGACTAAGCCACCCAGGCGCCCCTTTTTAATCAGTCTCTGCTTAAATTAAAACCAGTTGATTTTTTTAGTGGGACAAAACATAATAGACTCTTAAATATAGAGAACAAACAGAGGGTTGCTGGAGAGTTTGTAGGAGGGTGGATGGGTGAGGGGCATTAAAGAATCTACTCCTGAAATCATTGTTGCACTATATGCTAACTAACTTGGATGTAAATTTTAATTAATTAATTAAAATAAATAAACAACTAAAACAGGTGATTTTAAAGTTTTTCCTTTCTACCACAAATATTCCATGATTTGAGGAAATAAATCAAACAGACGTTCTATAAGGTCATTTAGAACAGCCACACATTATCACAAGGGCTGATATTGCAGATCAGGGCTTATTCTAGGTTATTTCTTCTTTTTCTTTCTTTCTTTCTTTCTTTCTTTCTTTCTTTCTTTCTTTCTTTCTTTCTTTTTCTTTTCTTTCTTTCTTTCTTTCTTTCTTTCTTTCTTTCTTTCTTTCTTTCTTTCTTTCTCTCTTTCTCTCTTTCTCTCTTTCTCTCTTTCTCTCTTTCTTTCTTTTCTTTTTTTCTCTCTCTCTCTCTCTTTCTTTCAGGTAGGCTTCATGCCCAGCACAGGGCCCAACTTTGAGCTTGAACTCACAACCCTCAGATCAATACCTGAGCTGAGATCAAGAGTCAGATGCTTAACTGAGCCACCCAGGTACCCCCTAGGTACTTTATATTAATTAATGGGTTAGGGGCACCTGGGTGGCTCAGTCAGTTAAGTGTCCGACTTCAGCTCAGGTCATAATCTCATGGTTCGTGGGTTCGAGCTCTGCGTCAGGCTCTGTACTGACAGCCAGCTCAGAGCCTGGAGCCTGTTTCAGATTGTGTGTCTCCCTCTCTCTATGACCCTCCCCTGCTCACACTGTCTCTCTCTCTCTCTCTCTCTCTCAGAAATAAATGAAACATTTAAAAAAATCAATAGGTTAAAAACCCATTGGGATCCTATGACACATGTTCTATTATTATTACTGTTATTGTCCTTACTTTACAGAGAAGGAAACAGATGTAGTGAGGATAATCAGAAAGTAGCACATCTGGATTTGCTGCCAGACAGTCAGGTTCCAGTGCCCCAGATTTACACCTTGGGATGGAAATATATGGACTACTTTCCTTCCCATTATTCAGAAATTGCATGTCCTGTAGGCAGGGTTTCCATGGTGAAATGAAAAGGGATCCTCCTTTGTGACTAGGAGTGGCAAACCTATAATCTCTATCCCAAGTTGGAATGTGCCCAATAGGAAAGTACAAAAATAACCAAACTGATTTCCTTCAATGTCTGTGCTCAGAGGTCAACTTTGTTTTGTCATAAATAATAAATGTTTCTAGCTTTCATGCATGTCCTTCCCAATTCCATCACTACCAAAATTTAAATTGGTTAACCAATGCTTTCTCTTTTTCAGTAATAAAATCAGAGAAAGAAAAGTATAAGAAGCAACATGAGCCTGTGATCATGTCCTTTATAAATAATGAGAGGTCTTCTTTTGTCTTTAACTAAGTGATTCCCAATTTTCAACTGAATTGAAGGTGGCTTGTGTTAAGTAAATAAATGCATGGCAAACCGGAAGTCATTTTGCCATCCCAGGTTGGGTGGCAGAACGGAATATGTCACAGTTCTTGTCTACAATTACTGTGAGTGGCAGTTTAAGAAAACCAGTAGTTTTTAGGCAGCCTGGTGGTTAAAGTGAATAAACTTCCCATCTTTATGGGAAGAAGTGGTCCCTGAAAATTGGGAGCCATTAATATAATAAGATATCAATTTTAAAAAACCTATATTTTAACCTAGCAGTAATGATTCTAACATATTTGGTAGTTTAAATTCCTAACATGTGGGTTCAGTTTGGGGAAATTTATCTAAGTGGTTTATATTGGAAATGCTTCCTATTTTATTGATTCCTTGGGTAAAACATTATTCAAGATCCCAAGAGTCTATTTTTCCCTTTCCTTCTTAGCTTGTGGTATTCTCTCCCTCTCTCACACCCCATCTCGGGTCATTTTATCCCACCATAGGGAACATAGTGTTAGGAGTTTACACTTACAAAAACACACACATCACACCAGATAGTGTTAGGACACTTCATGTTTCCCTTTTATCAGAGGAATCAGGATGTAAGAGGCAGAGAGAAAGTAAGGACATGTGAGTTGGACACATCCTAATAGGTTGGTAAAAATGGAGAACAGGACCTCTGTGCAAAGGATAAAGATATCTGTGCTGCAGAATAAGGTGGAGAGGCTTTGCATGCCATGCAGATGATGTAAGCTTTGTTCTCTAGGCAATGGGGAGCCACTGGAGACTTTCCAGTAAAGAACATGCCTTACATGGGAGCTATGGAGGGTGAAGGGATGGGAGTGGTAGTGGGAATGACTGGAGGGAGGCCAACGAAGTAAGACCACCCCAACAGTCCAGGTAAAAGATGGAGGTACCCCAAAGTGAAACAGGAATTGAAGTGGGGAAAACGACAGGATAATGGATATTTAGAGCTTTAAAGACAATGGAATTCTATGAGAATGAGGTAGAGTAAATGATTTATGGTGACTTGTAGGCCCTGATTTGATGTTATGCCTTCACTGAGAGATGGTAAGATTGACATTAGAGTAATCGATTAAGGCATTATTAACACAGAGATGATCAGTGAAGGAGAATGAACATTTAATGAACATACCATGTGACAAACCCAAGATCATCTCTGTGACACTTAGAGTTTCACGTTTATTTCTTACAGGGACCTTGTGACTTATGCACGATTAGCCCCATCTTACTGAGAACAAGGAAACAGGTTCAGAAGGGTCAACAGTTTGCTCAAAATCACATAGCCAACAAGTGGAAGAAACAACATTCCGACCAACATTTTTGGGAACTCATGTTCTTTCACTCTCCATGATGCTCTGGGAGATTGACAAAGGGAGAGGACCAAGAATCAGAGAGGTGAATGGAGCAAGAGGAGTCTGAATGAGTGGTCTGACGGGGAGGAGGAATTGGAAGGGATGGTATCATAAAGGCAATAGTCAGGGAGATATTCAAGATGGAAAAACTCTCAGCATGGTCATTATTGCCGTAAGACGAATGGCAGCAAAGTAGTTGCTAGTGATGGTAAGAGAGCAATATCCATAGTTAGGTGCCCCATTGCTGGTGCCTAGGGTGAGATTTAGGTAGCTTAGCTGGGGCCATAATTGCAGACAACTCCTTCTTTCCTGAGTCTGGCTGTGGATGGAAGGAAAAAAACTAAGAGACATGTAGAGGGCACTCAGGGTTCAGGTAAGATTTTGCTGGTTTATATGATTGGTTTAGACATACGGGAGTTTATCTTTTTTTTTTTTTTAAGTTTATTTATTTTGAGAGAGACAGAGGCAGCATAAGTGGGGAAGGGGCAGAGAGAATGAATCCCAGGCAGGCTCTGTGCTGCAGTGCAGAGCCCACTGCAGGGCTTGAACTCATGAAAACTGTGAGATCAAGACCTGAGCCGAAACCAAGACCTGACGCTTAACCAACTGAACCACCCAGGTGTCCTGGGAATTTATCAAATTCTGCTCTGAGAAGTGTAGTGGTCAGAGACAGGCATGGCAGATCCAAGAGAGGAAAATTACTAATGGGATAACATTTTTCAGGTGACAGGAGAAATCTCAGTTTGGAGAGAAATGACAGCGTCCACCTTGGTCTCCAAATTTAGTCTCGTCTCTGTGTGACTAGGAGGGATTCTTCCTCTGCTGTCTTGAAGGTGACCTGCTTGGTTCCATTATTCTTTATATATATGCTCTTGAAAACCATTTGAAATCTCTGAGTCCTAATTCAAAATTCTGCTTCTGAAGGGCAGCCCCAGACTACAAAAAAAAGAAGTTCTAATACGATTTCTGGCTCTACCACAGATGTTCTGTGTGATCCTTGCTTCTTAGTTTTTGTTCCTTATCTCCTTAGATCCCTACACTATTATAAGGATTCAAGAGATCATTGTGTTCATCTCTATATCTGCCTAGCACTCAGCACAATTTTATGCACACAGTGTGTGTGTAATAAACATGTTTATTTGCATCTGCCTTGATCCTGAGAGAATTAAGTCTGTATGAACCTCTTAAGGAAGACTTCCATTTTTCTTGCACGGGAGGAAAATATCTACCTTGGCATTTAATCCCTGTAATTTGGAAGCTAGAGCTGAGGTCATATCATAATATCTAAGCAGTCTCTGTTATATCTCTTATTACATAAAACTGTTGTGACAACATCTATATAGACGGGCAAATAGTACCTCTATCAGAAACTGCTGGCCTCTCTCTCCTTCAAACTGTGGAGATGTCCTTCCCTCAGCATGCAGGGACAGAATAATTGTTAATTCTATATGTATCAGTAAGTTGTTTGCAAGTGGCCATTACCAAAATGAGTTAATTAAATAATAACATTACGACGGTAAGTTGATGTAGAAATTTGACCCAGAGACAAATCCATTAACATGTTTCTGCTTGCTTCTAATTTTAGAATTCTATCAGATGAAAGCAAAACTGAGTCAAATTATCATTCAGTTCAACATAAACTGAAGACAGGAGGTTGTTCTGTTTCTGTCTGGAAGCCTATTCTATCCAGCATTTAAGTTAAATGTAATATAATAGGCATATGGTTGATACGTATAGGATGATCAAGCTAGCTTATAGGTGTAGAAGAGTTCACATCTAGAAGAAGGGGAGACATATCCAGTTCTCCATCTAGGTATTTTTCAGATAGTGGTTGATTTTTTTATTCTTTGTAAGGTTGCTCTGATATTGTGTAGTGACTTTCTTCAAATCATATGTCTACATGGAGAAGAAACCCCAGCCTGCCTCAGTATCCCTTAGTCTTCAGCAGCAGTGAACATGGAAGTCACAGAATGAAATTGTCAGAATGTTTTCCACTCTATCCAGACCCAGGATGGAGCTGAATACTGGTAACATTCCTACTGCACTGGACAAAAAGATACACTATGGCTATCTCACATTATATTCTACTTGTGTCCCTTAGTAGACAGTCTGGTGGTCAACCTCATTTTGAGCCCAGGGGTAGAAGAATAAAGAAAAGGGCCAGCCTTTCTGGGGTGCTGATTCTGTCATAAATTTTCACTGCTGGAGTACTCGGAGGCCGTGTGCCTGAGGGGCTGTCCATCCACAGAGGCATAAAGCAGTGTTCTTGGCTGCGTGTGATCAATAAATATCCCATGGCCCTTCTGTGAATAGCAGAAACGGTGACCTCAGTGTCACAGAAAATTTCTAATTTGGATAATTACATTCCGCTTCTCTCTGTTGCTCCTGTAGCTTAAATAGAAAATGGAATTCTTCATTTTTGTTCGTCAACTGCTGTTTAAGTGGCACTGCTGTGAGGTGTCACTGTGAGCTGTTGAACATCTGCCGCGCCCCACTTCGGAGGTGGTTGCATTTTAATTGAATTTTACTTTAATTGATTTGAACACACTACATAGGTAATAAATCTTTTTGCAAAATGCTTTTGAGTCTATTTAAATGGAAAGATTCACATAAATATTAAAACACAATGATTAGCTTTATAAAATATATTTGGGGGTACAACTTTCTTTAGAGATATTTTATGAAACAAAGTCTATTATTGTTTTCATAAATGTACAATAAAATGCATATTATTTTTTCTGTATAAAGCTAAGAGTTTTCAAGCAGCACATCGGTGAATCAGTGGGCATGTTCCCCATATGCCTAGCAAAGGGCTGGGCTTTGACTCTAGTAAAGGGGTGCTGAACCAATCTAAGAATAAGTTTTTTCTTCTAGAGGCCTATCCCACTAAGCCAAGCATTGGGGTTTACCAAAATACTGTGGGTGGAGAGAGTCCTGGGTGCTCTGCCTGCCCCAAACCACCTCTCCTTCCATTCTCTCATAAATAGCAAAAATTGGAGTGGCTGGGTTGCTTAGCCAGTTAAGCATCTGACTCTTGATTTAGGTTCAGGTCATCATCTCATGGTTTGTGGGATCAAGTCTGAGTCAGTCTCTGCCCTGATAATGGAGCCAGGTTGGGACTCTCTCTCTCTCTCTCTCTCTCTCTTTCTCTGCCCCTCCCCTGCTCACCCACACTCTGTCTCTCAAAAATAAATAAATAAACCTAAAAAAAAAGCCCACTATTACATTTCTGTGTAAGATCCCTTGAAATGCAAATTTATGTCTTGAAAGGACTACAAAACTGTTGAATAGGCTTGAAAGTTTTTATTTCAACATTTACTGAGAGTCTTCTAGGTACTAGAAAACTTGCCTATGGTATCATCCATATTGGGCAGCTGAGGAAATGTCCTGAGGTTCAGTAAATTGGCCAGGGTTGCATGGTTAATAAATACTAGAAAGGGGATTCAATTCTTGGCAAGCTGTTACTGTTTCCACCTCCCCATCTGGCCTTCCTGCTGATGAATTAGATGTGGCCATTGTCCCACATGCTGAGGGGAATGCAGACATGTAACCAACTACAATACAACGTGACAAGAACTACCACAGAGAGGTGTACACTGTGGCACCAGTATTGGAGGGAGGGAGTAAATTCTGCCTTGGAAGTCAGAGAAAGTTTTATGGAAGACGTGACATGTTAGACTGGGTCTTGAAGGACAAAGAAAGGATGAGTTTCAGAGCACAGTCTGATTTTCTGATAAGTACTTGAGGCTTAGAATCAAGAAGACTAAAGTTGGCATCCTCATTTTAGCCCTTTATCCTTCTGTGAATTTGGGTAATGTTTTTAAATTTTTCTAAGCATGATTTTTTCCCTCATTTTCAAAATGGGAAAAATAACTAATTTCTAGAAGTATTGGTGGTGGAATAGATAGCACAATGGCCTGATATGTAGTAGACATTCAGTGATGACTGATCACCCTCTCCTTTCTCAGGCAGAGAGAGTAACATTTAAAAAGGTTGATTAGGGGCGCCTGGGTGGCTTAGTCGGTTAAGCATCCGACTTTCGCTTGGGTCATGATCTCGCGGTTCGTGGGTTCAAGCCCCGCGTCGGGCTCTGTGCTGACTGCCAGCTCAGAGCCTGGAGCCTGTTTCAGTCTGTGACTCCCTCTCTCTCTGACCCTCCCCTGCTCACGCTGTCTCTCTCTCTCCTAGAAATAAATAAAACATTAAAAAAAATAAAAATAAAAATAAAAAGGTTGATTAATGTCAGAGGCAGAAATTTGGTTTGGCTCCTATAGAAGAAGGTTAGAATGCTTCGGTCAGACACAAGGTTTATATACAGATTCTGAAAGAAGTTAGGTGTTCTGCAAGGAGTTTGTATTTTATCCTATAGGAAGTCAGGAGCCATTAGCCATTTGTAAGCAGAAGAACACCACGAACAGATTTCTGTCTCAAAATAATTGGTGTCAGTGGGAAAATTGGAGATAAGAATGACAAGGAGGTCAGTTAGGAAAATGTTGCAATGGGACAATTGACAAGTTTCAAGACCCAAAACCTAGACAGTGAAAGTAGAGATGGAAAAGAGACACTCATTAATGAAATCCAGTTGACATATTTGACTTATATAAATTAAAGGTGACTTGAGATTTTTAATTAATGGGTATATATGTAAAATGGTGCTGCTGCTAATCACTTTAAGAAAGTAAAAATGGAAAGGATTATTAATCTTATTTTATATAATAGAATTTAATTAGCTTCTAGGATGTAATAATAGGCATTTCCAGTAGATGGGTAGCAGTTTGACCTAATGCTCAGAGTAGAGATATTAATGTGACTGTTAATGTTATGTAGGTGAAAGTTGAAGTCACAAGATCGGGCAAAATTACTCTGGTAGAGCAGATAAAGTGCTAAGAGAGGAGGCCCTTTGGAGTAACCATGGGAAAGCATAAATACTTAAAGACTGAGCAGAGAATGTGAAGCTGAAAAAACAGTCTGAGGAACTATCAGCAAAGTTGGAGTAGACTTACACAAGAAGCAAAGAGAACACAAAATTTTCCCCCATTGCTAAGAATTAGGTTCTGCGAGGGCAGGGATTTTTGTTGTTGCTATGTTTCACTGATATTTATCCCGGCTTCTGGGACAGTGCCTGGCATATAGTAGGGGATCAATAAATTCATTGAATAAATAATGGTAATTAACATAATAGAGATCAAGGTGGGGGCTCAAGAAAGATTGGTCAACAGCATCAAATGCTCTAAAAGACAAGGTAGAATGAGAACTGAAAAGGTCAGCAATTGAAAGTCATTTGAGACCTTTGAGAATACAGGGTTCATATTTTAGTGGGTTATATTCTAAATGGAAAACAGTATGAAAGAACTTATAAAAAAAACAACAACTAAGAACTACCCTATGATCCATAAATCCATGATTCACAAAAGCCAAGATATAGAAACAGCCTAAGTATCCAATGACAGATAAATGGATAAATAAATTGTGGTACACACAATGGAATATTACTCAGCCTTACAAAAGGAGATCCTGCCATTTGCAATAACATGGATGAAATTGGGGGACATTATGCTAAGCGAAATAAACCAAACACAGAAAGAAAAATGCTACATGGTGGCACATATATGTGGCATCAAAAACAGTCAAATATATAGAAGCAAAGAGTATACCAGTGGTTTCCAGGGGTGGTTGGTGGGGGAAATGTGCAGAAAGGTGGAAAGTTGCAGTTATGTAGGATGAATAAGTCTAGGGATCTAATGTATAACATAATGACTATAGTCACATAGTGAATACTATATTGATTACTGGGAATTTACTGAGAGTAGATATCAAGTACTCTCCTACAAATGGCAACTGTATGAGGACATTGTATGTTAATTAGCTCAACTATAGTAATCCTTTCCTTAAGTATTTGTATATCAAATAGTCATGTACACCTTAAATATATACAATTTTATTTAAAATTTTAAAAAAGATAAATCGAGGAGGAATTGATGGAGAAGAAAACATATAATGTAGAATGCCAAGAAATTTGGAAGTAGGGTAAGAGGTTAGTTGCAGAGGACAGTTTCCCAGGAGAGTCATTATTAGTATGTTTGCAGAGAGAGAAGGACATGATTAGAGGGGAAGAGTGTGAATATGCAGAAGAGAATAAGTGCAGGAGGCTGAGTGCAGGAGGCTCAGCCTTTAGGAGGCAGAGAGGCAGAAGGAACCAGAAGTCCCTTGGCTATTTCATTTTTTTGAGGTGAAAGCGAGGGACCTTGCTGTGGTAGGAGGAAAGGCTGTCTGATGAATTTATAGTAATTGGGAGTTGAGTTAGGGTTAGGTAAAGAGAGTGAAGAAGATAGCTAAGGGGAATCAACAAAGCAAGAAAACTAAGGTGGCTTTAGCATAAATTAGTTTATTGTATTAAGTAGTGGGGCCTTTTTTCCCCTCTAATGTTCACCTTTAAAAATTTTTTGATTTAGTTTAATTCAATTTTTCTCTATTTTTATTTAAATTCAAGTTAGTTAACAGACAGTGTAGTTTTGGCTTCAGCAGTAGAACCCAGTGATTTATCTCTTACATAAAACACCTAGTGCTCATTCCAACAAGTGCCCTCCTCAAATGCCCATCACCCATTTAACCCATCTCCCCAACCTCCTTCCCTCTCCAGCAACCCTCAGTTTGTTCTCTGTATTTAAGAGTCTCTTATGGTGTGCCTTCCTCTCTGTTTTTATCTTACTTTTCCTTCCTTTCTCCTATGCTCCTTGTGTGTTTCTCAAAGCCCACATATGAGTGAAATCATACAGTATCTGTCTTCTCTGACTGATTTATTTTGATTAGCATAATACACTCTAGTTCTATCCAACTTGTTGCAAATAGCAAGATTTCATTCTTTGTCATCACAGAGTAATATTCCATTGCATGTATGCATCTCTATCTATCTGTATCTCTATTTCTAACTCACATCTTCTTTATCCATTCATCAGTTGATAGACATTTGGGCTCTTTCCATACTTTGGTTACTGTTGATAATGCTGCTGTAAACATTGGGGTCCATGAGCCCCTTTGAATCAGCATTTTTGTATCCTTTGAATAAATACCTAGTAGTGCAATTGGTGGGTCATAGGGTAGTTTTTTTAAATTTTTTGAGGAACCTCCATACTGTTTTCCAGAGTGGCTGCACCAGTTTGTATTCAGTAGTGGGGACTTTGTAGACAGAGATTAATGTTCAGAGGGAAATTGACTTAGAACAATTTTCTTGGGGAAGAGAAAAAATCCAAAGAGAATGGTAGGTAGGACATTGGCCAAAGAAAGAAACTTCAATAGAAACACCAAAGGGCCCTTAGGAAGGTGCAGAGGGTGATAGGTAGGGAGTTCAAAAAGGAAATGGTACAGACGTTTTTAGAAAGATGTAATGTTAACTTGAGCAGGGATTTAGAGGCTGTCAAGTCAAAACTCTCATTCAGAGAAGCATGGTGACACTTACGGAGAGCTTGGTATTGCATGAATCATTTATATGTACAATCTAAAAATAGTTCTTAAGTTAGTGTGTTTTTCTCTTTTGCTTTCCTGGGAACTCAGCTGAGCAAGGGTGAAAGAGTAGCTTCTCTCAGGGATTAAGAACTTTACAAAGAGATACAGAATGAAAACGAGGTAACATTGTGAGATACAGCTTCTGACATGCAAAACAGGATCAGGCAACAAGACAATAATTTTGCTAACCAGATTTTCATCTTAAAAGAGGATTTCCTAATCCCCTCACTTCCCACTTTTGCAAATGTACTACTGAGCTTGGAGGACAAAGTTCGTAGTGTCACACTATCTTGTAAGTGACATATTACATCCTCCAGTAGTTCAGATAGCAAAGTAGAGGATGTTCAGAGCCACTGCCCTTCTTAAAGGGTGGAAAAGGAGACCAAACAAATCAGACATCTCAGTTGGGTGCTGAACTAGTCCAAAGAGACCAGACAATGAATTACATATCATAGTGACAAAAATTTGTTCAAAAAATATTTAAGTTTCTGAGTGAGGCACTCCAATATTTTCTATGCGGTTTTCTATCCAATATTTCTTCTCTGTTCTATTGCAATTTTTTTTTAAATCCTGGACACAATCTGCTAAATTGATTTCACAATCTACAAATGAGTTTTCATCCATAGTTTGAAGAACATTGCTTTAGGATTTGTAATGAGGACTTAAACATTCTGTTTTTTCAATCTGATGGAGAAGTTTTACTATGTTCTAATACCATTGGAAAATATATTAGAATGTCAACAAGGCTAATGACAAAGACAGAGAAGAAAAAGTGTACTTAGAAATTAATGAAAAACAATGTCTCTATATAAAGATCCTTCTACCAGCCCTCTGTACTTCATACCAGAAGTCTAGATGTTAAGGAAAGTGAATATGGAATTGGAGCTGGAAGGCTTTGAAGGACAAGAAATACAGGAAAAAATGTGGGAGAAGAGAAAGCTCTGAGGGGACACAGTTGGCTCTCACCAAGGTGGTTTCCAGGAAATCCCTAACAGAAATCTCCCACCTAAGTCTGCCTGGTACACAATTTTACTAGAGAAGAATGAACGAGAACCATTTCTGACAACGGTAGGATGTGCAGAGTTCTCTGACATTGTGCCAGGAGCTTATTTGAATTGCTGATGGCTGATGAATATCTTTATTTGAATTGCTGATGAAGTAAGAGCCAGTTTTGGTAGATCAGGGGTTCAGATTTGTAAGAAAGTACCTCCAATCTTAGGGAAAAAAGGGATCTGACATCCAAAACACTAAATATTTGTTACTAAAATCCTTATTCATCTCTTTTCCTATCCTTCCTATATTCTCTTGAAGAATTTCAACATAGTAGTCCTCAGGCCACTCACAAAGAATCAATTAGAGATTTTGAGGAGAGAGGAGTGAATGCAGAAGATTGGCCTTGAGAACAGGTATTCCAGACAGACAGATGTTACAGACTGAGAGGCATAACTTGGTGGTTAAGCTTCTTTGCAAGCAAGAGAAAAAAAATAGCTAATTTAAGCAAAAAACAGTAACAAAAAGGCAGAAAGAAAGAGTGTCATTGAAGTTACTTACAAGTTCAAACCAGAGTAGCCTGGCACATTGATAACAAAAACCAATGGACAATGTCTTCATAGTGCCATCTTTGGAATGGGCCAGCTCCTTGTATCAGTCTCAGTTCGAGAGACTGGGTGGCTCAGTTGGTTGAGCATCTGACTATGATTTTAGGTGAGGTCATGATCTCACAGTTCATGAGATCAATCCTCACATCTGGGCTTTATGCAGACAGCACAGAGCACGCTTGGGATTTTCTCTCTCCTTCTCTCTCTGCCCCACCCCTGCTCACACTCTCTTTCTCTCAAAATAAATAAATATTTAAAAAAAGAGTCAAATTCCCAGAAGAAATCCTCTAATTGACCTACCTAAGGTCAATTCCTACCTCTTGGCCAGGGAATGGTAGGACACCTTGAGTTATACTCATCAAGCCTGTACCAGTGAAGGAGGAAGGGCTAATTCTCCCAAGCAAACCTGGGACACAGTGACAAAATAGGGATCAGACCCTGATCAGGGGATAATCACTGTGTCCAGCACCCTGTCTTCAGGATATCATGCTAATAAAAAAGGCAGCCTCAGGAAACCTTACTGGGCCCAGAGGGAACGGAGTAACCAACATGGATTCTGAGAGGCCTGGGATCCTCACATGGCTCATGTCCAAAGCAAATGCACTTGACTGCCTGCATTCCTTTCCAGGACTGAATTTGGAATTCAAATCAAACATTATTTGGATGGAAGAGATATCACTTTGCTGGGCTGTTTCAAAGAGCACATCAAAGGAACTCTTTGTAAATAAATCATACTGTTATAAGTGTTACATAAATCTTGAAGGAATGTAACTGCTCTTCAATATGCAACTGGGTTATGTTACAATTAATGGCAAATGCCAGGACATTGCTGAATATATTTTTTTCCTTTTTCTTTTATCCTTTTAAGAGGTGAAAATGTTGATTTCCATGCCTTTGAGAATTATGGATCAACTCAGTCTATTCTTTTGCTCATCACCTTCTGTGCAATTCCATATTTTAACTCTCCCAATGCAAATTTGGCTTTTTCTTATGCAAATACAGGTCTTTACAGAGAATGCCAGATTATTTTTAAATCAGAGGAGAACACAGATTATTGAGAGATAAAATACTCTTGTAATGCCACTGTCTTAAGTGAACAAACTTCACACACAACTGGGGACATATGCCTTCAGCAAGTTTAAGTAACATACCACCACCATCCAAATCTACACATTCATACTACTGCTGCTCCTTCTGCTTCTGCTGTTGCTACTTTTGGAGTGCAAGGCTGAAAAAATGTTCATTTGTGATCATTTTTTTTACAAAAAAATGCCTTTTTTTACAAAAAAATTATTTTAAAGTAATCCCTACATCCAACATGGGGCTCAGACGTACAACCCCAAGATTAAGAGTTGCATGCTCCTCCGACTAAGCTAGCCAGGTGCCCCCAGCAGTATCTGATCCTGGTGCTCTTCTGGAGATGCCAAACATGAAGCTACTTACCCAGAAGTTCTCACGAAGTTTAGGACTAAAGAACATCCAGAGTCCCACTCCTAGACCACTTGCTTTTGCTGGTAGAGAGTTCTTTAATGTTGTGTAGGACACTTGTGACTTCCTACTTAGCCACACCTATTCACCCTTATGAGAAAAGATAACCAATTCCTGAAGCAGGATTGATTTCTGACTGTTTTCTACAAGCCATGTTAAAGAGAAAGACAGAGAGAGAGAGAGAGAAAGAGAGAGAGAGAGAGAGAGAGAGAGAGAGAGAAAGAGAGAGAGAGAGAGAAAGTGCAAAAGCTCATTATAGAGCAACAGAAACCATTTAAGGCCACCATCTTTTTAAATCTAAGGATGTTAATCATAGTCAGGGAGGAGGAAGATGACTGGGGAATAGTGAGGGATCTGAGATGGCTCTCTGCTTTGTGTAAATGGAATTACATATACCATCAAGGCATTCATTCACTCACATTTGGTCAGTAGACAATTTCCAACCTTCTAAAAGAATACCAATTTCACTGAAACTGGGCTCATGTGTTTATGTAATGGATTTCATACCTTTTTCTGATTGCACTTTCCTTGAATATATGCCAATATAAATGAATGAAGATAAATATATCTATGTATGCAGTTCTTCTGTACCATTCTAGGGAAGCGCTTTTTCTAAAAATATTTGCTCAGAATGTCTGAGCAGAAAAATTTTGTGTGTCACAGAAATTTCAGCAATCTAGGTTTTATTTCATTTTCCAAAAATGAATCAACCAAACAAATATAAAGTTCCAAGTTAATTCTGTATCTTAAGAGTGTAGTGTATTTCAAGTTGCTAGCCTTCCTCGTACATTATATGTAATAACTGGATCCTCACTGTACCTGTAACAATCTATACTAATACTTTATACTTTATTAGTATAGATTTAAATATAAAGTATTTATATCTGAGCAACCAGCTAATTCTGCTTCCCCAATATCAGTTTTACTGACACACCACTTCTTCAAAATGTTGAATATTAGAAGTTTGAATTTGTTTTTTCCAGATGAAATACTGCCCTTTTCATGACTTGAGTCAACTTGAGGGGCAGATTAATTTTTTTTATAAATGAAAGATTACTTTCATATTTCCTGGGCTGTCTCTTTTCTCAAAAAGGTTGGTCATCTGGGGCGCCTGGGTGGCTTAGTCGATTAAGCGTCCGACTTTCGCTTAGGTCATGATCTCGCGGTTCGTGGGTTCGAGTCCTCGCGTCAGGCTCTGTGCTGACTGCCAGCTCAGAGCCTGGAGCCTGTTTCAGAGTCTGTATCTCCCTCTCTCTCTGACCCTCTCCTGCTCACGCTGTCTCTCTCTCTCTCTCTGTCTCCTAGAAATAAATAAAAATAGGGGCGCCTGGGTGGCTTAGTCGGTTAAGCGTCCGACTTTCGCTTAGATCATGATCTCACGGTTCGTGGGTTCGAGCCCCGCATCGGGCTCTGTGCTGACTGCCAGCTCAGAGCCTGGAGCCTGTTTCAGCCTGTGACTCCCTCTCTCTCTGACCCTCCCCTGCTCACGCTGTCNAAAAAAAAAAAAAAGAAATAAATAAAAATATTAAAAAAAAAAAAAAGGTTGGTCATTTATGAGGAATCACCAATGGTTTGTCATTTTGTAGTCTGCTACAGTAGAACCTAATTTTTGGTTGGAAGAGCCATCTTTTGTTCTCCAACACTGTACTTGTCAGAGGTTCTAAGAACCATGACTTAATCACTTTTATCAGAAATTACAGTTGGCCTCACGTGGGACTTGTTCTTCCACCAGGCACATGGAATCAACTTTAGTCAAGAGCTTCTTACTATGCTATTCAATAACTCATTATAACCCATGAGGTTTGGGAAACAAAAATACAATTCAACTGTAGTTCTTGAATTCTTAAAAGACTTAATTATAGGCCTGAAAATTATGAACAAGTTATCTATTGTTTGATTCTCTTTTGGTTATTCTAGAGGTTAAATGGTAACCTTAGTTTTCACTCTGCCCTAGAGATCTTTTACGATTCCTTGTGTTGGACATCTCTCTATATTAGGGTAACTATCAATCTAAGAATTACATACTTAATCAAATTAATGGCTAAATATGGCCAACTTTGGGGAGGAGGGATAATGTGTTTTTTTTCTTTCCCAAACTTTTGCCCTATAGTTTTCTTGAAATAGTTATCTTAACAGACTGGTCCAGACTATTCACTGTCCATTCTGACCAAGCTTCCCTTTATCTCAGGCACCTTATGTAAACAACTAAGGGAGCTTTCCTTTCAGAGCCAGCCTTAGGTATATCTGGTTCAGGAGCAAGAAGAAAATTACTCCCCCACTGAAAGCAGAACTTTCTTCTATCTGCTGACTGTGGCCTGAAATTCTTTTCACAGGAATCAAAGTGTCTCATTTCACACCTAGAAATCAAGGGCAAACACCTGGAAAAATTAAGCCTCAGTGTAGATGAGATTCAATCTAACTGCAAATGCAGCTTATGGGGGTTGATTATAGAGGCTCGAAAAGATAAAAGATGCACCGATAACTGTGAGGATGGGAGGCTGTCATTGATGGGAAAGAGGCAGTAAAAGAGACATTCTGGGGGAAACGTGGCCTGGCAGTAGGTGGCTGGGAGGCTGAGACAGCTACAGTTGTTATGTGCTATTGGGAACCTCCTTAATGAAAAATGGACAAATAGATCAGGGGAAGTCTAGAAGAGGAAAAACAGAAAGGTGGTGGTATTTATAGCTGTGTATGTGCTTGGCTAAAATGTTTCTGGAAAGTTGTGAAAATTGGGAAGAAAGGTCCCTAAACTGTAATTTTTGAGGCAATATTTTGGAATGTGAAAGAATCTTGAGGCTAAGAATTTATACTCCAATCAAAGTGTTTGGAATGTTTGTAACAGTGAAATGAGCCCATGATATGAACAATCAGAGTTTCCTGAATTATACTTATGTTCATGTGCCTGGGATTAAAATACTGAAGAAAAATCACATTTTGAATCTCCTGACATACTGGGGAGTCTCTGACTCCTGTAAGAAACAGTAAAACCATAATTTTTATAATTGGGGGGACTCCGGTGTGACACAATGGGAAGAGTTACTCAAGAGGAAGAATCCATATTATTTAAGTTTTAGAGAGTTTCTCATCACCATAACAAACCATGCTGCAGAAACGTGTCAGGAAAATGTCCTAGAACAATGAAATAATTCCAAACAAAGAGTTCTCTCTGGCCAGTAAGTGGACTAAATATCTTGCCTTGAGAAAGGCAAATAAGAAAGGAAAGATAAAGGCAAATTATAATTTATCTGAAAACTAAAATAAAAATCAAGATAAGTTGAAAAGTTTTGAACATGTGATAAAACAGAGTAATTGATGGAAAGTGTAGTACTCAGTTGCCTCCAAAAGTGAGTTCAGTAAGAACACTATTAAACTAATCTTTTCCTTTTGGGGTAAGACTAATGGTTTGGTGGAACATTTTAGATACTCTGTTATTTAATAACTATTTGATGAAGATTTCCATGACAGCCGCATGGATAGGTTGTTGACATGACAGTATCATTGGTGAGGTACAGAAGCTTACACAACCACAGATGATGCTGATAAATGATATTGTGTGTGTCAGCCGACTTACAGAGCAAGTCCTGGGTAAAGTGCACAAAACCATCAGTGAAGCAGCATCTTCAAAAAGTGTTACAGCCTCTTCCTTGATTTCATCCTGTTCAATAGTATCAGTATCTTGCATAAAGTCCCAGAAAGCAAGACTATCCAAATTTCAGAAGATAAAATTAAGAATAATGATTTATTCAGTAAAATGAAACTATACAATAGATTACATGATTAGAATTTATTATTTCCATGAGCTAGAATACTGGATTAAAAATCTGGAGAATAAAATTTAATAAAAGTAAACTATAGCTCTGTGTTTTTCAGTTGAAAAAGAAACCCAAACATGCATTGGAAATGTGGATTGGGAACAGAATATCATTCTATCTTAAAAAGAATAGAGTTTACATCATGAAACTAATAATTCTTTCACCTCTCGAGTATTGTACGTGATTTTCTTCATGGCATATTTTAAGAAAAACAGTGAAAAATAGTGAAGTATCCAAAGGTGACTGGATCAGCCTTGAGACCATACCTACTGAGAAGCAATAGAAGGTAACATGCTACTTAGTGTTGACAAGAGAAAACAAAGAAAGTCAATAAGAAATATTTTACAATATAAACCTTAAGAGCTTTGCAACAAAGGAGAGGGGATACATTTGTTTTATATTGTCACAAAGGAAAAAAACCATAGTCAGTGAGGAGGCAGATTCCATCTGAGAAAATACTTATTTAGTTTTTTTAAACATTTATTCATTTTGAGAGAGAGAGAGAGCGAGCATGAGTGGGGAAGGGACAGAGAAAGAGGGAGACACAGAATCTGAAACAGGACCCAGGCTCTAAGCTGTCAGCACAGAGCCCGACACGGGGCTCAAACTCATGGATGGCCAGATTATGACCTGAGCTAAAGTGGGATGCTTAACCAACCAAGCCACCCAGGCGCCCCTGAGAAAATGCTTATTTAAATAACTAGGACAGAGTTACAGATTGCATGGTGATGCAGGCAAAGCTCCCTTTGCATTGTGGACACAGAAGTCCACAGGAGATCTACCACAGCACAGAGGACATGCAGGCATGGAAGTAAGGAAAAGGAAAGAATATAAATTACAAAAAGAAGGGCACCAAGGATGGAACTGATACTGGGTCTCTGAGGAAAGCACCGCAAAGGATACTGAGGAGGAGAAACACCAGAGCCAGGAGGAGGCAGAAAACAGTATCATTTCTTGGAAGGCAGAGGAGGAAGCTACGAATAAACAAAATGGCCAACAGCACTGGACAATCAAGGAAGAGAGATCAAGTAAGTCAAGAACTGAAAAGCAGTCTTTGAACTTCACAAACATAAGGTTGCTAGTTATCTGAGTAATGACAGTCACATCATGAGGAGAGAAGCCAAAGGGGGGAGAGTTATAGGAAAATGAGAGGTGAGGTAGAGGAGCAGGAAGTGAGACTTACCTTTTCCCAAATGTCATCTGAGAAGCTCCTGAGGAAGGAAAATGGGACAAAAGTTATGAATTGCATGCTGGTGTTCCTCCCCGTCAGATTTATATGTTGAAGCCCTAACTGCTAATGTGATAATATTTGGAGTTGGGGAGATGGAGGTAATTGGGATTAGATAAGATCATGACAGGAGGCCTCTCATGATGGGATTGGTGGCCTCATCAGAAGAGCAAGAGAGAGAGAGAGAGATCCCTCACTCTGATGTGTGAAGACACCTCTGCAAGCCACAAAAAGAGCGCTGACCAGAACATGGTCGTGCAGGTACCCTGATCTTAGACCTCCAGCCTCCTAACTGGGAAAAAAATTAATTTCTATTGTTTAAGCTGCCTAAGCCATGGTAGCCTGACCTGACTAATGAAGACAATAATCAAAATAAGGTTCTGGATCAAGGGAATGGCTTTTAATTTAATGTTTTTAGGATGGACAATATTGAGTACATTTCTCGGCTAAGAGGAAGAAGTCAATGAAAAGGGAAAAATCGGGGAGACAATAGACAGGATGGCCAATTAGTGGAGCAAAACTACAAAGGAAGCAATAGGAAGTGGGACCAAGAGCACAACTTGGGGATTGATCTAAAATAGGAAAGCATGTACTGGGTGCATATGAAACAGAGTTTCTAGAATCATTACTCATAATTGGTTATTGAAGTTTAATATTCTGCATTCATGAAGTATTGGAAGAAAATAAAGTGTCAGAGTGGATTCTACAAAATGCCTAATTAATTAGGAGCTATGTTGGTTGACTACTGGCTTTCCAGAAATTCTTTTCCTCCAATTATAGGAACTACCACCTATTTCCAGGGATAATGAAAAAAATATTTTCATTGTAGCTGATGGTAAAAAGACATAGTGACACACATTGTCCCCTGTTCCCCTCACAAACAAAAGCTTAAATAACTACTTCTAGGTGAAGTTGGTAAAGCCAGGCATATAGGTCTATAATAGCCAGTGAACATAAATAACCTATTACTAATGCTGCACAATACTCAGCCAAAAGCATTTTCTAAAGATTTCCAATGCAAATCAGAGACTCAGAATATTTTTCAATGGAGAGAATAATTTCACCTCTCCTGGGTTACTAAATGCCCATTATATAAAATGCAAACCCCTATTTCAGTAATGGTTCTTTTAAAAACACATTTAATGTAGTCTGGGCTCTATTAGTCTCTGCTGATGACCATCACCAGCACAATTTAACCCTGACTTTTCCTGCTCCCAGGGCTCAGAAAATCCATGTACTCCCCGAGTAGCACCTGGCACCTCTCAAGCACACAGAGAATGTGTTTTGTTTTGAAGTTTATTTATTTTGGGAAGGGTGGAGAGACGAGCAGAGAGGGAGAGAGAAAGAATCCTAAGCAGGCTCTGCAGTGCTAGTACAGAGCCCAATGAGGGGCTGAAACTCTTGGACTGTGAAATCATGACCTAAGCTGAAACCAAGAGCTGGATGCTTAACCAACTGGGCCACCCAGGTACCACATAATGTTTGTCAATGCAAGTTTTTTTTTTTTTGCTGTTTAGCATTTGTTCAGGAGGTAATAAATGTGTGAATCAAACTATGACTTTTGTATGGACTCATCTATATAAAATATAAATATTCTGATTAAAAATAATCATTCAATCATCCTGATTGCAAATGGAGGAAGTTTTAAAACACTGCCATCTACTGCAATAGCCACAAATTGCATAGGCATTTTATGAACTGAGGCACAAGAGACGATATTTTACCATGTCATACCCAGCTGTATCATTAAACTGTTGAAGATGATTTGAAATAATAATTAAGTTCTTCTTCTTTTTTAATGTTTATTTATTTTTGAGACAGAGAGAGAGAGAGAGACAGAGCGTGAGTAGGGGAGGGGCAGAGAGAGAGGAGACATAGAATCCAAAGCAGGCCGGGGCTCAAACTCATGAACCATGAGTTCATGACCTGAACTGAAGTCAGACACTCAACTGACTGAGCCACCCAGGTACCCCTGGTCATCATTCTTCTTAAGTATTATACTGTGAATGGTAAGTTTTTTTATGCATTGTTATGACACTTTTGAGAGCAGTCACACATATTCAGAAATGGTATTGGAGAGCACTTGTGGGTTGTGAGAAAGGAAGCTTGATGTGAAACTAGTGTGTTAGTGGCCAAGAACCTCCTGCTGTGAGTCACTAAGTAATCATCACTTTGAACTTTAAATCCATACGTGGTTTAAAGGGGAGTTATACAGACTTCAGTGAGACTCCATAGTTTTTGGTCTGGCTCTCAGAGTCCTTGAGATTCTCAGTTCAAGGGAGGTCAAATAATCATATCATAATGCATAAAATTAATTCATCTTTTTCTGCAGATTTTATTATTAAAAAAGTTGCTTTCAACAGAATAATTCACTGATTCTTTATATATCTCATTTGAGTGTATATATTTGGTAGAGAAATTTTTATGAGAATATTATCTGTAGGGCCTCTATCACCCTAACGTCATGTATTTAACCTTGACTGAATTAAATACAAAGAATATGCTTTCAATGTTAAGTCTTCATTTGTCTAAGGGAAAAAAAATGTTCTCTGAATCTCAGTCATTTTTATTTGTTTGCCTCTCCTTCACTGGAGTGTATGATCTAGCTTGTGATTTTGCTGTTACTGTCTATAATGCACATTAAGGAGACATATCTTAGGATTTCCATTGGCAAGACAAATATAAACAAGCAAGATCAATAGCTTGATGACCCCATGGATCAGAACTTTGGAGTCTTAATGTTTACCCATTATCTTTCACAGGTTTCTATTTAGAGATGTGCCATGAATACCAAGTTTACTTGCCTGGACTCTCTGAATAAAGCATATTGACTGAGAAAAAAAGAATTGAGAGTAAGCACGATAGACTGGTGCCCTCCTATTCTAACCATTAATCATCAGAATAAGCGATTTTAAAAAGTGAATGGTAAGGAATTCTGTAGCATTTAAATTCAACATTTTATTTTTTTCTCTTTTCTTTCAAAAACATTTTTTAATGTTTATTTATTTTTGAGAGAGAGAAAGAGAGACAGAGACAGAGTGTGAGAGCAGGGAGGGGAAGAGAGAGAGGGAAACACAGAATTGAAGCAGGCACCAGCCTCCGAGCTTTCAGCATAGAGCCCCATGCAGGGCTCAAACCCATGAACCATGAGATCGTGACCTGACCTGAAGTCAGACGCCCAACCAACATTTTCTCTTTTTGATGAACATTTAGGGTTTTGTTGTTGTTGTTGTGTGATTTTATTATTTTATTATTTAAAATTTAGTTAACATACAGTACAATATTTGTTAAATTCAGTGTTTTCTTTTTTTTAAATGTTTATTTATTTATTTTGAGATGGGGAAGGGGCCGAGAGAGATGGAGAGAGAGAATCTCAAGCAGGCTCCAAGCTGTTTCATTCCCCCACCCACCCCAACATTCTTATAAGAGAATATGCTTGGCTGTGAATTCAACTGATATGATGAAACAATCCAGAGAATCAAAATTTGAGTTGATTTTCTGTTACGTTTTCCTGTAACCACTTTTTGTATAAGGTTCTTATATCTTAATCATAGACATTGCATGGTTTTCTGTGAGATGAGAATTTAAGAAATTGAGATTTTTATTCTTTCTTTTTTTTAAAGTTTATCTATTTATTTTGAGAGAGACAGAGACAACACAAGTGGGGGAGGTGCAGAGAGAGAGGGAAAGAGAGAGAATCCCAAGCAGTCTCTACTCTGCCTGCATGGAGCTCAATGTGAGGCTTGAACCCATGAAACTGAGATCTTGACCTGAGCCAAAACAAAGAGTTGGACGCTTAACCAACTGAGCCACTCAGGCGCCCTTATTCTCTTTCTTTAAGCTATCCATTTCAAGCCCTTACAGCCCTTAAGTTCCTCATAACCTTCCTGTTTTGTTTTGTTTTTTTTTTTTTCTTTTCTGGAAAAAAGCAAGTAGCAGCCACTTGCTCACTCAAAGTCTTGCTATCAGTGGGCACTTTATCCCACTAGGCTGTAGGTGTTATTCATATTACCTGACTTCATTAGCTCTTTTGCCAGGGTGTGTGTCATGCAACGCCACAGATTCTTATCATTAGCTGGATTTTAGGAACCACCAGCCCCAATGAGGTCGGATCACCCACTCCAGGTTTTCTCCGTTTCTCTGAAGATCTATTGCCTGTAGCCACATCTGAAATTGATTTCTGTACTATGAGTTCTTAATTGTAAGGAAGAAAAAGTTACTTTGGCTGATTATGCATAAACTTAGGATATTAAAAAGCTCATGGAATTGTAGCAATAGCTAGAGAATGAGGTTTGAGTCTAATTTTCTAAGAAAAGTTGCCTCAAAACATCTTTAGAACTACCCAGATAAGGAAACATCCACCATACCCATCACCAAACACAGCTACCAGGACTTTATTCTGCAACCATTGCTCTTTCAGTACTGGGAACTCAACCTTGCAGCCAGTGCCTTTCCTCCAAGCTAAAAGCCCTTTGTGTTACTCTGGGTCCTTCTAGAAACAGGCAGCAAAACAGAATTAAACATGCAAGGATTTTATTAGGGGAAATACCTGTGTGAGAGAAAATGGAAGGGTGTTAGGAGAGAGCTATCAGATCTCCAACCAAGTCTGACCCTAAGTGAAGGGAAAAGGGAGGGAAGGTGAGTATAGAGGTGTGTGCCAGACTGCTGCAGTCTAAGTTTCTAGAAGGTCCTTCAGGGAGTCCTCCAACTGAAGTCAGTCATCAGCGGACAGGAATGAGCCTTCCCTAGTGTTTCTGTGTCACTCACTGAGCAGCCATGTGGAAAGTGTGGCCTCAGTGCAAAGGCTGTAATGGCTCTCAGAGAGCAGCAGCTGGAGCCTGTGATCAATTATGCTCGCCATAGTTGGAAGTCTGGTGTGCATTCTCATGGTTGCCACACTTCTGTCACCTTGCCAGCCTGTAGGCAGAGCCTCCTGCCTCAAGTCTCCCGTGGGTGAGTCCATAGGTGGAATCTAACTAAGTTATATGCCTGTGCTTTAGCTGCAAAAAAGCCTGGCAAGGGAGGTACTGAATTCATAAGCTGCTAACTCCTCAACCACAACAAGGGTGTTAAAAGATATCATAGGCATGAGCACCTATGTGGCTCAGTCAGTTGAGCATCAGACTTCATTCAGCTCAGGTCATGATCTCGCGGTTTCGTGAGTTTGAGCTGCTTATCAGCTCACTGCTGTCAGTGCAGAGCCTGCTTTGGATCCTCTGTCCCCCCTCATCCTCTCAAAAATGAATAAATATTTATAAAAAAAATATCTTGGGCAGTCAGAACACATGACAGACCTCCATCACAAAAGTGAAAACAGAATAACATTAATGAAAGACCTGGCACTGTGTATACTTGGTTATTTTATGAACATTAGGTGAATGGTTAAAAAGAGCAAGTTTTTTTCTTTTTTTTTTTAATGCTTTATTTATTTCTAGGAGAGAGAGAGAGACAGCGTGAGCAGGGGAGGGTCAGAGAGAGAGGGAGACAGAGACCCTGAAATAGGCTCCAGGCTCTGAGCTGGCAGTCAGCACAGAGCCCGACGCGGGGCCCAAACCCATGAACCACGAGATCATGACCTAAGTGAAAGTCGGACTCTTAACCGACTAAGCCATCCAGGCGCCCCAAAAAGAGCAAGTTTTATATCCTTCAGAAATAGAAGGGGAAAGACACAGGAGAACAATGACTAGGGGAAAGAAAAGGAAGAAACACAGAGGGCAGAAATGGATGAGAGAGAAGTAGGAAGGAGAGGGAAGAAATTAAGAACACGTTGGGGGAAAGAAGTTGGAAAGATGTTAGGAGATTGTACGGAAGGGAGAAGAACTGGGGGTCGGGGGGGAAATGGTAAAAACTCAAATTCGGAAGCCAGCATCCCGTGCCCACATTTTTCAACGTTATAATCAATGATTATACAACTAGTAAGTGGCAACTGAACCAGTTCTCTTAATTCTGTTTTTTTTTTTTTGAGAGCCTTGATTTCATCAATTGCCTCCCTAGACAATTTAGACATAAAGAACTTCTTGCAGACTTTTTCTTCATTAATTTGGTGCATAGAAAACTATAAAACCACGTACAAATGAGGGCAAGAACACATTACTTAGACTATGAAGTATACTCCATTCACTGAACTCAAAAGTAGTAATTAACTAGCTCCTTTGATTCTGTATTTTGCTTTGCCTTTTGAGACTTTGCTCCTACAGGTCTTCCATTCCAGACAGTAGCCTATAGGTTTGTTTCCTGTTGACCAGATATTCTGGCAGTAGATAGCCTTTGCATTTTCTATGATACCCTGTAGATGGCACCTTGGTTAGTGCTTTCATTTTCTACTAAGTTTGTACAATTCTAATAGGACTATGTGATGTACAATTTAGATATGAGGCATTTGAGTTAAGTCAAATACAAAATGTAAGTAAATGGATTAATTTTTTCGGGTGCAAATTCTCATTTTATTTAGGCCAGCATGATTACAGTTTTATAACATGATTTCAGACTATAATGACATTACTGTGCTAATACTGAGGAAGTCAATTGGATTTTATATACTAGCTATAACAATAAGTAATATTTTATAGCTATATGATGGCTGTTATGAATATTAATTGCCACTATCAACTGTTCCTGGACTGCTACCATTTATTTTCTATTCCTTTGGCTTTACAGTGAAGGCTCTATAATGAAATCTACTTATTATTATCTGTGCAAAGCAATTTTTTAAAATGCTTTTTAAGGAATCTTTTGGATGACTCTAATTCTATCTTCCTTTTTTGAATGAATATTATGGAAGTAGATTATTTTGGAGTTGGTAGTCTGATTTTACCCTTCTGTTACTCATACAATTTCAGCTAGTCCTTATTTGTACCCATAAAATAGATTATTTTCTAGTTGTTCTAAAGGAAGAAAAAATTTAAGAAATAATTTGAGTGGGTAAAATAAATGAATCAGAAAAAGTCTGGAAAATCAGGTAAGTTTCAGAATAAAATAAAATCAATGGCTATGTATTATCTCCTTGAATAAGACCTAGTCAATAATATTTAGGGAAAACTCTTTCAGTATTACTAAATATAAAAAGGATACATCTAAACTATTACCATATTCTTTTTGTCCAAATACCATATGATTTCACTCACGTGTGGAATTTAAGAAACAAAGGAGCATAGGGAAAAAAGAGCGAGGGAGGAAGACCAAGAAATAGACTCTTTTTTTTTTTTAATTTTTTTATTTATTTCTAGGAGAGAGAGAGAGACAGCGTGAGCAGGGGAGGGCCAGAGAGAGAGAGGGAGACACAGACTCTGAAATAGGCTCCAGGCTCTGAGCTGGCAGTCAGCACAGAGCCCGACGCGGGGCTCGAACCCACGAACTGCGAGATCATGACCTAAGTGAAAGTCGGACTCTTAACCGACTAAGCCACCCAGGTGCCCCAAGAAATAGACTCTTAAAAATAGAGAACAAACAGGTGATTACCAGAGTGGAGGTGGGTGGGGGGATGGGATAATTGGGTGATGGGGATTAGGGAGGGCACTTGTGATGAGCACCAGGTTGTATGGAAGTTTAGTTGAATCACTAAATTGTACACCTAAAATTGATATTACACTATATGTTAACTAAGTAATTGGAATTTAAATAAAAACTTACTAAATTTTGCCAAAAAATTTGAAGAACTCTTAAAACTCAACAATAAGAAAACCGACAATTCAAGAAAAAATTGGGCAAAAGATGTGAACAGACACTTTGCCTAAGAATAGATACAGATGGCACATGCTCAACACCATTTGTCATTAGGGAATTGCAAATTAAGACAATAATGAGATACCACTACACTTCTATTACAATGGCTAAAATCCAAAAATAATCCTGATGATATTAAACAACAGACACTAACATGGCAAAGGTGTGAGGCAACAGGAATATTCATTCATTGTTGGTAGGAATGCAAAATGATATAGCAGTTCTGGAAGACAGGTTGGCAATTTCTTACTAAGCTAAACACAGACCTAGCATATGATTCAGCAATTGTGCTTGTAGGTATTTACCCAATTGGGTTAAAAATATGTCTATACAAAAACCTGCTCAAGAATGTTTATAGCAGCTTTATTCATAATTGCCAGACCCTGGCAGCAATTCAGATGTCTTTCAATAAGTGATAAATAAGCAAACTGTGGTATATCCATACAATATAATTTATTCAGCAATAAAAATGAATGAGCTATCAAGTCATAGAACGATATGGAGGAACCTTAAATGCATACTGCCAAGTGAAAGAAGTTAGTCTGGAAACAGGGTATGATTCCAATTATATGATATTCTGGAATTAAATTCTAATTATATAATACTCTACAAAAGGTAAAAGTATAGAGACAACAAAAAAGATTAGTGGTTGAGAGTGCCTGGGTGGCTCAGTTGGTTAATCATCCAACTCTTGATTTTGGCTCAAGCCACGATCTCACAGTTGTGACATGAAGCCCTGAATAGGGCTCCACACTGAGCATGGAGCCTGCTTAAGATTCTCTCTCTCTCTCTCTCTCTCTCTCTCTCTCTCTCTCTCTCTCCGTCTGCTCCTCTTCCCTGCTCATGCACTCCCTCTTTCTCTTAAAAAAAAAAAAATCAATAGTTTCCAGAGGTCCATGGGAGAGCAGAAGGAAAAAATAGATGAGAAGCACTGGCAATTTTTACAGCGGTGAAACTATTCTGTATGGTACTGTAATGGTGGATACATATACATTACTCAAGACCCATAGAATTCTACAACACAAAGAATGACTTGGCATAAACCTATTATTAAAAAAAAATCATTTAGGTTTGAAGATCCCAGAAAAAATGCAGTCTGTGAAAAGAGAATCTAATTGTACTACACATATGAAACAACCTCACTGAAGGTGATGGGGAAAAGGCACTGACCTAAGTAACTCTGGAAATTAATGTTACATGAAAAGCAAAAGGAATGGAACATAAATAATGTACTCTATTCTATAAAGTTGTTTGTCACAGGAGTATGGTTACCAATTCAGAGATTGCCCTACATGTTAACTAGATGAGTGATGGTCGGAGCCAGATATCTTACTGTTGGAGTGGAAATTGACGGATCAACAAGGGGAGAAAGCTAGAAGGATCTTTGTGATGAAGTATTAGAGTTGAAGAAATCAGTAGGAACTCATGTTTAACTTCTTATAGATAAGATGGTTACATATAGAAATATTTATAGATATGTGCATATACATAGGTTAGTAGACACATACATATTTCTTTGCTCTGTCAGAGCAAAAGCTGACAGAACCTTTACAAAATGACCTCCAATAGCAATGAACACACACCTAGCATCTAGTATAGGTTTCTAGAACCATTTTCCAATAAAAGAACAGGGATCTTAGAAGAAATGGCTGAATCTAGGACTAGGAAAGAAGGTATATAAGAGGAGGTTGGAGCATCTCATAGTGCCAGAAAGGAAGGAGACACTCAAAACAAAACAAAACAATCCACATCAATGGGGTTATGTCAAAGGGACACAGGATCCAACTAAAAGAGCTTCCAATGACCAAGGCAGGATGAATCTAAGCAACTAAATAAAGCTGTATTGGATTATAAGCCCAAATTTAAATAAGTATACATCAGCCCCTACAGATATAGACAAATGATTGAATAAATTAATAAATTGGTGAGAAAAGACAAATCTCCCACACAGAGGAAGTCCAAATCAGTTTTGTAGACACTTCATCTTAAAGGAGGGGAGCATAATTTCCCACTTTTTAAGTGTGGGCTCACAGAGTGACATTCCTTCTTAAAGGTACAGTATGGGAAGTGGAAAGAAAGGGTAACTTTGCAATGAAGAAACCTGATAAACATTATTTCAGTCAGCTGATCAGGGTCAATGTCAATAGTCACAAATTATGATAGTATGTATACTTCATATAGTGTAATGAAAAAGGAAATTTACCTCTGTGATCTTCCTCTCAAAATTCATAACTCTGGGTTAGGGGTGCCTGGGTGTTTCAATTGGTTGGGCGTCCGACTTCCGCTCAGGTTATGATCTCACGGTTTATGGGTTCAAGACCCGCATTGTGCACTCTGCTGTCAGTGTGGAGTCTGCTTCAGATCCTCTGTCTCCCCCTCTTTGCTCCTCTCCTACATATGCGCGCTCTCTCTCTCTTAAAAAGAAATAATAAAAAAAAAGACATTTAAGAAAAAAACCCCATGGGGCGCCTGGGTGGCTTAGTCGGTTAAGCGTCCGACTTTCGCTTAGGTCATGATCTCGCGGTTCGTGGGTTCGAGCCCTGCGTCGGGCTCTGTGCTGACTGCCAGCTCAGAGCCTGGACCTGTTTCAGAGTCTGTGACTCCCTCTCTCTCTGACCCTCCCCTGCTCACGCTGTCTCTCTTTCTCCTAGAAACAAATTAAAAAAAAAAAAAAAAAAGAAGTATGGATGAAGGCGCCTGCGTGGCTAAGTCAGTTAAGTGTCTGACTTCGGCTCAGGTCACGATCTCATGGTTTGTGTATTTGAGCTGTGCAACGGGCTCTCAGGTATCAGCACAGCGAAGAATGCTTCAGAATCTCTCTCTCTCTCTCTCTGTCTCTCTCTCTCTCTCTCTCTCTGTCCCTCCCCCTCTCATTCTTTTGCTCTATCAGAAATAAACATTAAGAAAAAAAGAAGTGTGGAAGAGAAAGAAGCTGTGAAACGAGGTACAGCTTAGAGCGGAGGTTCTCAACCATTCTGGAGTATGGGGTACCAATTTCAGAATCTGATGAAAGCTGAAGGCTGTCTCCCCAGAAAAATGCACCTGTTAACTCATGTACAACTTCAGGGCATTTCCAGGCCTCTTTATCCACAGAAACCCAGGCTTAGAAATAGCGACTCCAGCAAGGGCCTCCCAGACAGGACCACCTCATTCCCAGGGTGAAGAGAGGGGAGATCCTTTCAAGAGGGGAGATCTTTTCAAGAGAGGAAATGGAATGGCACTTCCTCTGCCTGAATTTTAGTTGGAGTGCTAGAGATTCATTTGGGTGGTCTCATAATTCTTTTTGAAAATATCAACAATGTTTGGTGAGCCATTAACACTGTAGTATAAGGTAATTCAATCACACTGCCTGGGTGTTAGAAAACACCTGAGCAGGATCAGTTGAATGAGAGGAACAAGAGTTTTAGTTATTCTGGGGCTCCAAATATTCTGGGAAATGAGACAGACTTGGAAAAAGATCTAGATCACTGATCTCCACAAAGAGAAGGAAGGAGAGGCTTCAAATATAAACTTCACCACTTCCTAGGAAAGGGGAAACTACATTTTAAGAATCTCTAATATGTGCCAGGAATTATGAAAGTCAATTCATGTATATGATCACACTTAATTCTCCCAACAAATCTTGTGTTACTGTCCCCCACTTTGCAGATTCAAAACAAGACAAAACCCTAAAACAAAAACAAGCCCTAGATACTTGGCAAGGAAGAAGAGTTTGCCCAAGTCAGCTGATTAATGACAGAGCCAGGATTGAATGAACCCAGATTTGTTTTCCTCTAAACAAAGCCCTCCTTGCCACAGTGGTGTTTTTGGACTAGAACCTAGCCATTCACTATAAGATTGTTTCTATGCAGAAATGCGTGTCAAAATCTTGGCTTATAAATGAAATTCTGAAATGCAACCTGTGTTTTAAATGGAGCCTGCCTATATTCATTTTGAGCATAATGCTATTTGTTCTGGGGTGGAAAGGGGTTCTTCATAATGTACAGAATTGGCCTAATGGGCTCCATATAACAGCACTTGTTTTTTAGCTTTCCCTGCAAATATGTTGGCATTTTCCAAACAAACACATGCCTGGGTGTTATTTAATTAACCATGGAGTGATAAGCATTGTGAAATTCAAGTTTACATATGTTTTCAAACGCTGTTTTTTGAGAGAGAGAGAGAGAGAGGGAGAGAGTGCATATGCACACATGCAAGTGGAGGAGTGCACATGCAAGTGGGGCAGAGGGAGAGAGAGAGAGCATTTTAAGCAGTCTCCACGCTTGCCCAGAGCCCCATGCAGGGCTGGATCCTACCATCCTGGGATCATGACCTGAAGCAAAAGTTGGACCCTCAACCAACTATGCCACCCAGGTACTCCTCAAACACCATATTTTATTTATTTATTTATTTATTTATTTATTTACTTTTTACAAATAGTTTATTGTCAAATTAGTTTCCACATAACACTCAGTGCTCATCCCCAAAGTGCCCTCCTCCATGCCCATCCCCCCTCCCCCCCCACATCCATCAGTCCTCAGTTTTTGTCAGCATTCAAGAGTCTCTCATGGTTTGCCTCTCTCCTTTTCCCCCACCATTTCCGCCCTTCTTCTCCCCCTTGTTCCTCCGTCAAGTTCCTCCTAATCCTCCTATAGGTGCAAACATATGATATTTGTCCTTCTCTGCCTGACTCATTTCGCTCAGCATAACACCTTCAAGGTCCATCCATGTTGCTACACATGGCCAGATTTCATTGTTTCTCATTGCCATGTAGTATTCCATGGTATAGATAAACCACATCTTCTTGATCCATTCGTCCGTTGATGGACACTTAGACTCTTTCCATGTTTTAGCTATTGTGGAGAGTGCTGCTATGAACATTGGGGTACATGTGCTCCTATGCCTCAGCATTTCTGTATCCCTTGGGTAAATTCCTAGCAGTGCTATTGCTGGGTCATAGGGGAGTTCTATTGTTAGTTTCCTGAGGAACCTCCACACTGTTTTCCAGAGGGGCTGTACCAGTTTACATTCCCACCAACAGTGTAGGAGGGTGCCCGTTTCTCCACATCCTCGCCAGCATCTAGAGTTCTCTGATGTGCTCATTTTAGCCACTCTGACTGGTGTGAGGTCAAACACCATATTTTAAATAAAATAATTTGCAACTGGAAAAGGAAGCTCATTTATTTATCTCCTCTGTGCCAAGCACTGCACTAGTAGGAGGCTACAACAGTAAACCAGAGGGTCTCTTTCCTCAAAAAGGCTATGTCTTCCAGAAACCTCTTAACAAAGTTTGAGATGTTTTTATTATGGTGCCCCTGTGGAGTATAACTTTAAAAATTCACTGTATTGGGAAGAAAAGGCATGGAAATAGCCTTTCCACCACATGAAATATAAATCACTTCTAAATTTTCCTGCTCATCTGGTGCACTTAAAAATGTTCCTTGGATGAATGCCTGTCATTCAATCAGAAATTCCACTTTTCTGTTGTACGGAGTGTATGACAAGTCACAATGAGGGGAATATAGGCCTGTGCTTAAACAGACTGGTCTAAAGGAGGAGACCAGACAGACTAAAGTAAGAAAAGTTTAGGTCAGGTGTTGGCAAACATTCTGTAGAGAGATAGGTACTGAATTTCAATTTTCAGTTTTGTGGGCCATATGGTCTCTATCACAACTACTCAACTCAGCCACTGGAGCATGAAAGCCAGCATAAACAATATGGAAATGCCTGAGTGTGACAGTGCTCGGTAAAGCCTCATTTACAAAAACAGAGGGCAAGCTGGATTTGACCAACAGGCCCTACTTTGCTGACCCCCTGCTTCAGGTGAAGGTAACTTTGCTGCATCTACCCTCCTGTGGACAGTCAATGTGGTGGTGTACATGGGAATCCTCTTCCTTCACACACACCATAGGGTGTGTGCCCTTTCCAAAGTGACAAGACCATGTACCCAGAGAGATTTAAGCCATGTTTAGGACAGTGACTTTCCAAGTCAACACATTCCTATGCCAGAACAACCAAAAAACACACATAAGCCCATATTTCAAAATTAAATTATTAGATCAACACTGAAATTACAAATGGTTGGGGAAGAAATGTGGGGAGACCACTGTAAATGGGACTAGACTAGGCCCAGACTTAGGAGAGGGAGACAATGAGGGCAAGAGGAACGACCTGATGGGGGAAAGGCCATGCCTTGGCATGAATGAATGCAGCAAGACGTATCTATGGGAAGATAAGGATGACTCCCTGGAGCTGGAAATTTTCTTTGATATGAAAAACAAGTGGGGGCCATGTAAGGCATAGAGACAAACCCAATGTCATATGAGTGGAGGCAGAAAGAAGTTGGAGTCCATAAGCCAAAAGATGTCTGGACCAATAGTCCAGGCTGTGGTGTAGAATGCTTGAAGTTTATTCTCTGGTCCAGGCTGTGCCTTACTACTGAAGGAGAGCAAAAGCCTTGGGGATCTGCAGATGTGCAATAAAGAAAGGAGAAAGATAAAAGGGTAGTAAACCATGACCTGGCCATCTGTCCATACAGGACTGGGTGACATACTCTTGATTTGGGCACTTTACATACAGAAGACGTGAGCTGAGCACCATAATCTTTGGACAGGCATCTTATGTAAGCAGCAGAGGCAGCTGATGTCATAATCCTAAATTGGGCATCTGCACACATGCAGCAGACCACCTCCAGCCAGCCCCAAACGTGTCTGTCCAACAAGCCCAGTATTGCCTGCCAATCAGCAGCATTCAGAAGCTTTGCTTTCCTAATATAGGACAGACACAGTTCTCACTGTTTCGTCTTTCAGAGACCTCTCCATTCCTCCTTCCCTGAGCCTTATCCCCTGGAGTTGAAACTGTCCTGGATGTGTCCCCGTATCTACCTGGTGCTCAATATTTGTTGTTTTAGTATTATTCTTTTCTCGACAGATATTTCCACGTTTTTCATACTTCCATAATTTTTTTTTTTTCAATGTGGGTTGTAATTCCCTACGTTTTTTTTTTTTTTTTTTTTTACAAATAGTTTATTGTCAAATTAGTTTCTACATAACACTCAGTGCTCATCCCCAAAGTGCCCTCCTTCATGCCCATCCCCCCCTCCCCCCCACATCCATCAGTCCTCAGTTTTTGTCAGCATTCAAGAGTCTCTCATGGTTTGCCTCTCTCCCTTTCCCCCACCATTTCCACCCTTCTTCTCCCCCTTGGTCCTCCGTCAAGTTCCTCCTAATCCTCCTATACGTGCAAACATATGGTATTTGTCCTTCTCTGCCTGACTTATTTCGCTCAGCATAACACCCTCAAGGTCCATCCATGTTGCTACACATGGCCAGATTTCATTGTTTCTCGTTGCCATGTAGTATTCCATGGTATAGATAAACCACATCTTCTTGATCCATTCATCTGTTGATGGACACTTAGGCTCTTTCCATGTTTTAGCTATTGTGGAGAGTGCTGCTATGAACATTGGGGTACATGTGCTCCTATGCCTCAGCATTTCTGTATCCCTTGGGTAAATTCCTAGCAGTGCTATTGCTGGGTCATAAGGGAGTTCTATTGTTAGTTTCCTGAGGAATCTCCACACTGTTTTCCAGAGGGGCTGTACCAGTTTACATTCCCACCAACAGTGCAGGAGGGTGCCCGTTTCTCCACATCCTCGCCAGCATCTAGAGTTCTCTGATTTGCTCATTTTAGCCACTCTGACTGGCGTGAGGTGGTATCTCAGTGTGGTTTTGATTTGTATTTCCCTGATGAGGAGGGATGCTGAGCATCGTTTCATGTGTCTGTTGGCCATCTGGATGTCCTCTTTGGAGAAGTGTCTGTTCATATCTTCTGCCCATTTCTTCACTGGGTTGTTTGTTTTTCGGGCGTGGAGTTTGGTGAGTTCCTTATAGATTCTGGATATTAACCCTTTATCTGATATGTCATTTGCAACTATCTTTTCCCATTCCGTTGGTTGCCTATTAATTTTCTGGGTTGTTTCCTTTGCTGTGCAGAAGCTTTTAATCTTGATGAGGTCCCAATCATTTATTTTTGCTCTCGATTCCCTTGCTTTTGGGGATGTGTCAAGTAAGAAGTTGCTGCGGTGGAGGTCAAGGAGGTTGTTTCCTGCTTTCTCCTCTAGGGTGTTGATAGTTTCCTGTCTCACGTTCAGGTCCTTTATCCATTTTGAGTTGATTTTTGTGCATGGTGTGAGAAAATGATCTAGTTTCATTCTTCTGCATGTTGCTGTCCAGTTCTCCCAACACCATCTGTTAAAAAGGCTGTCTTTTTTCCATTGGATATTCTTTCCTGCTTTGTCAAAGATCAGTTGGCTGTATACTTTTGGGTCCACTTCTGAGTTCTCAATTCTGTTCCATTGGTCTATGGGTCTGTTTTTGTGCCAATACCATACTGTCTTGAGGATGACAGCTTTGTAGTAGAGGCTGAAGTCTGGGATGGTGATACCTCCCGTTTTGGTTTTATTTTTCAGTATTACTTTCGCTATTCGGGGTCTTTTGTGGTTCCATACAAATTTTTGGATAGTTTGTTCTAGTTTTGAGACATACTTCCATAATTTCTATTTTACATTTCCACGTCTTGCTTCTTCTTAACATCTACCCTATTCTAATGACCCACTTTTCTTACCATCTGGTTCAGTTAGGCCCCCAAAGTTTTTTTTTAAATGTTTATTTATTTTTGAGAGAGAATGCCTGCAGGAGAGGGGCAGAGAGAGAGGGAGAGAGAGAGTCCAATGTGGGCTGTGCTGACAGCAGCCAGCTTGATGCAGGGCTTGAAGTCACAAGCCATGAGATCATATCCTGAATTGAAGTCAGATGCTTAACCTACTGAGCTACCCAGGTGCCCCTTCAAAAAGTATTTATTGAGCATTTGTAAAGCCCAAACACCACCTTAGACTTTGGAGATATAATAATGAATAAGTTATTGTATTTCTCCTCAGTGAGTTCACAGTCAAATGGGATGCATTTATAATTGATATAGAAAGAAATTTATTGGGGTGCCTGGGTGGCTCAGTCAGTTAAGCATCTGACTCTTGATTTCAGCTCAGGTCATGATCTCGCAGTTTGTGAGATCAAGTCCCCACTTGGTCTCTGTGCTGACAGCTCAGAGCCTGCTTGGGATTCTCTATCTCCCTCTCTCTGTACCATCCCCCCTCCCCAGCTCGCATTCTCTCTCTCTCCCAAAATAAATAATAAAACTTTTTTTTTAAAAAAGAGATTTATCTGTAATTTATTAGACATTGTTAAGGATGCACACACCATTATAATCGTATTTCTCTTAAATCATGATAATAATAAGATCTTATATTTCCATGAGCAGAAGTACAAGCTCAAAACCCTTCAGGGCCAGGCAGTTTATAATAAATTATATACATAAAGCCTATCAAGGGTTAAATCTGTTGGGGACTGTCATTCATTTGAAGGCACCCAAATTTACAAACATTAAAATATTGTTCTGTCACAACCAACCATATCTATAGGCTATGTGATTGAGATAATTGGTTTAGTGCTTCAGTCTTCATGCAATGAACTCGTATGTTTTCACTTGACTGGCACAATAAACTGTGAGGCAGAATGGAGAGGCATTATTGTGCTTATTTTACAAACAAGGAAACTGATGTTATAGCCCCCTCTTACCTGCCTGGGTGCAGTTATACCTATTATTCTAATAAAATGTTTACCAGGATAGCAACTAGGCTCCCTGTGGAGCCTTTCAGATTAGTATGTGTACAACAGTATGCAATGCTGAATGTGACTTTGCTTGTCTAGAGCTGGGATTCTGAGCCCTGACCTCTTTCATTGCTGTGCTTAAATATAGGTCAATGGGAATAGTAGGGCCACCCCAGCTTTAAGAATTACCTGGCATATGGAATAGGGTTTGGTGATTGGTACTTGTCTATGAACACCATGGATGAAATAATCGTTCTCATCTACCACCCAGTGAAAATAAGGCAGGAGACCATCAGTTGTGGTGTTTAGTCTGTTAATGGACTCAGGCTTGAAGCACTTCTGTGAAAAAAACTGCTGGATGTTTGACCCTGTGGTTAGGGAGGACAGAGAAGCACACAAGCTGAGATGAGTTCAGTCACTGTTTCTGAAGGTTGCTTTTGAAGCTCACAGCAATAGCTGCACTCCAAAGGAAAGGAAGCATGTAATGTGTAAAAACCCAAAATGTTCTGCTCCTGGGCTAGTCTTCAAAGGAGAAAAGTGCTAGTCCAGTACATTTTTGTAAGCTCTTTAGGAAAAGAATTCATCTCTGTGAACTCCCAGATGGTAGCTTGGTATTTTTGCTGCAGTAGCTGTTCAATAAACATTAGTTAAATTGGATTTCCTTTTATGTGTGATCTTCTGGATGAGATGTAGCTCCTAGTCGAAATAGTAGGGTATCCCAAGCTTCCGCATCCTAATAGCAGTCATGCCAGGGAAAATGTGGATGATTGAAATTGGCTGAGAGAAGATGTCAGGCCAGATGAGCTTCCACCAGGAAGAGGACCCCGTGAGCAAAAGACACTATAAGCTGAAACCAAGGACTTTCAATCCTAAGGAGGACTGATCCCAGGCCTGAAGAAATCATGAACAATGGTATGAAGAGAAGCCTTATCCAGAACTAGTGATGTGATTAGTCATTAGGGAAGTGTCACAGATTGGGTTCCCTGGGGAGCAAACTCTAAATTCAGAATCCCAGCATAAGCATGCAGATATTTGCTACATAGAGTCCTTGAGATCAATACCTATAGAAAGTAGGGGAAGGTAGGAGGATGAAGGTAGGAGGGAGAAGTGGAGCAGTGACGTAGCCCAGTAGAAGCCTTGGCTGACTGCAAGAACTGAAGCTGGAATGGACTTTCAAAATTAGCCCCAGTTGTGCCAGGATAGCCAGCCTTTCATATTTCCATGCTAACCAATTATCATATGTGGACTACACTGGGAAAGGGCATGACCTTGGGCAAAGCCACTCTCTGCAGCTGAGGCAATCCCCGAAAGCCCTGACAGCTGAAGGCTGTCTGCAGTTAGCACTCCCAGGAACTAGGGCAACCAAACCTTCATTGAAGAGGGATTTGGGCCATACATCACAGCATCTACCACAGTGCCACACATATCCACCTCTTTATATATGTTCTGGAAGCAGCTCTTCCTAGAGGAACTTTGCAGAGAAGGTTAGTAGGGTAAATTATGCCCTACCATTCCAGCAGGGCTCAAATCTATAATTGATACTCATCTCCTCAACAAATGTCCATCTTAGATTCTCTTCACCCTGCACTAGTACCTCTGCTGGTCTCAGTGTCACATCACAAGGTCAGATCCTGCTCACCATGATTTTCTCAGGACGACACTGCTGCACTTTCCCATCCACCATAAACACTGGGCATGGAAATACCAAGTGATGTCTCAGTGGGTCATCTAAGTGTCACACATATTCCTCCCTACTCATTACGTAGCTCTGCCTCTTCTTGATGCTTAGGGCCAATTGTCATCGTCAGGTTGGCAACTCCCCTTCTTACCTGATGGTCCCTTGGTTCAAGGATCCAAATGGCAGTCATAGTTGATAATTCAATGGTATTTTTACTTTATTCCCTGTTGGAACTATTTCCCCATTTGGAATTAGAACTTGTAAACTTGCAGAGGTCAGAGTTGCATGGACAGGAAACATCAATGCCTCACATGGAAAGCAATGGAAATTACTTGGGAGTAATGGCAAGCAGAATCACTCTTGTTCTTACCTCTTTGTTCCTGGACCAATCTAGTCTTCCTACTGCAGACATAACACTTCATGAAGTTCTTTGATTCAGAGAGTATATTGCATCCTTACATTCTTGTAAAGTATTATCTCCCAGATTCCATGTCAGCTGTGTCTTTAACAAGAGGTTCCAATGCTCTGTCAGGCCTTTAGCTTCCGGGTGATGTAGGATGATAGGAACAGTGGATCCCATGTTTTTCTATGTTCCACTCCTTCTCTTCTATGAAGTTTGTCCCCTCATCTGAAATGAATTATGTCGGATCTTACATCTATGGATCAAACATTTTTTAAGTCCTTGAATAGCAGTGCTGGCTCACACCTTGCAGGAAGGAAAGGCAAACCCATGCCTGAATATGTGTCCATTTCTGTCAACATGAATTTCTGGCTCTTCCTGAGTGGAAGAGGTTCAGTGTAGTCAACTTACCACCAAGTGGCAGGTGGACTCTTAAAGAGATAATAACATAACAGGAGCTTAGCATTGGTTTCTGCTGACAGCAGGTTGGGTACTTGGCAGTGGCAACAACTAGAACAGCCTTGGGAAGTAAAAGTCCATGCTGCTGTTCCCATTCATATCCTCCATCCTTGCCACCAAGGCGATTTCATTCATGGGCCTTTATCTCCAAAACATTTTCTTGTTTAACTTCTAAGATACAAGAATTCCCTGTTTTTTCTTCCACCTCCCTGTAAGTTTCTTCTTCTCAGTAACTTTGTCTGATTTACTTTCCTCTGCTTAACTCTTAAATGTTGTTGACACCCAAAGTTCTGTCCTCTATTATCTTTTCTTCTCTAATCACATATTATCCCTGAGTGAACTTATCCATTGTCAAGGCTTCATTAATTGATCCTGCACTAATGGGTCTTAGCTTCAGAGTGACCATGATTCTTAATTCCAGACTTACATTTACATTTTAGAAAGAGAACTGTTGGGGCATTATGGAAGATGGGTTCAGTCAACCATACATTCATTTACTTGATGAATATGCATTGAGTTCCTATTATCCAATTACAAAGGGGAAGAGATTGGAAGCAGAGAGAACAGCATTGAGGCAGGTGGTAGTTGAAGTCATGAGAATGAATGAGATCATGCAGAGTCTGTGTGCAAGGGTAAGGCAAGTTAAACAGGAATCAAATCCTAGGATTCATTGACATTTAACAGACAGGCAGAACATACTCTATGGAACATGGATGAATTGAAGAAGGCTCAAAATCAGCAGGTCCAACTGCACCCTCACCCCCATATGTCTTTGTCTCTTCCTTGTTTTTTTAAAATTTTATTTTTAAGTAATTTCTACACCCAACTCACAAACCCAAGATCGAGAGTCACACACTCTACTGACTGAGCCAGCCAGGCACCCCTCATCTTCCCCTTATATCCTTTTGTTAAGCATCCTATTCTCTGAGCTGGAAACATGAAAGTTATCCATGTCACACCCTCATCTTCATCCTCTCCATCCATCCAATTGGTGGTGAGCCATCCCCCCCACCCCGTTGTTTTTTTAAAGTAGGCTCCGTATCCAATGTGGGACTTGAGCTCACCACCTTGAGATCAAGAGTCACATGCTCTACTGACTGAGCCAGTCAGTTGCCCCTGGTGGCAAAGACCCTTTAATCCCTCTTGTGACACATCTTTTTTCCCCAAACCCCTATCTCTGTTTAGTCTTGTGTCACCTCTTACCTAGAGGAGACACTGGCCTCCTTACTGTCTGGGGCCATCTCATGGAACTAGAGAAAATCTGGTTTGAGCAGCCTCTGAGAAATATACATTGATGTGAGAGGTCTTGAGGGTATGTCCTTATAAATCCCCTTATAAATGGGGATTTATAACCAATTATTACTCTGTGAGATTTCCTACAAAATAAGAGATCTTAACCAGAGCCCAGTCAAAGCGCATGAGTCAAGAAGAAAGTCAATTGGTGTGGCAGTTAAGAGAAGCTAGGCTGGAAAACAGAGATACACACATACCACTTGCATCCTGATGTTCTTCTTAAGTGTGTTTTAATTACCTCTGGGACTGGGAGCCAGATTTTATAGAAACTGAGATGAGTGAGATGTTAATGGATGTCTTTGCTTCCAGTCTGTCCTTCAAATCTGGCACATGAGAGGTGATCAAGTAACATTCTGCACACTGCTGCAAGAGTAGTTTTTCTTTTTTTTTTTTAAGCTTATTTTATTCATTTTGAGAGAGAGAGAGAGAGAGAATGGGGGGCAGATAGGGAGAGAGTGAACCCCAAGAAGGCTCCACACTGTCAGCATAGAGCCTGACACAGGGATTGATCTCACGAACCATGAGATCATGACCTAAGCTGAAACCGAGTTGGATGTTTAACTGACTGAGCCACCAAGTCACCCTAGTAAGAGTACTTTTTCTAAACCAAGAATTTTATTGTATTCTCCTCCGCCTTAAAATATTTGCATGTTCCTCACTGCCTTTAGTAGGGATTCTTAGCCTGAAGACTTTGGTAGAGGATGGGAAATGGAGAAAGAAAATCTCAGAATCATGCTGGAATTTTTTTCAGGTTGTTTATGTGTTCACTTCCTCAGGATAGGAATCACTGACTAATTGAATAAAATGCAAACTCCATATGACCTCTGTCTATCTTTCTTGTCTCCTTATCTTCAGTTACTTCCAAGGTTTCTATCTCTGTTCCAGCCAAACTAAACTACTTGCTCCTCTCCAACATTTATATATCACTCCATACTTTTGCACAGGTGCTTCTAGAACTCTCTTTTTGGCCTGTGTGATATCTAATTATTCCTCATGACTCAACTAAAACATCAAATACTCTCTCATGACTCTCTCTGGGAAAGTTAGACTCTCCTAAGCATTTAGACATGTTTCCATGTCTGAACTAACACGTGTATTTGTAAGTGTCTTTCTTCTTGGCTAAACTTTGGGCTTCTTGATGGTTGAAATCATGTCTCTTTGTTTTTCCTTTCCTTTTCTTTCCTTTCCTTTCCCTTCTTTTCTGTTTTGTTTATAATCATGACTCTTTCATCTTCATTTTCTCAGCATCTCTACCCTGGTGTCTTAATGAATATTTGAAGAATTAAAGAGTAGTTCCAACATGCTTGTGGGTTGAAAGGTCTTGCAATTATATTGAGCTATCTATAAAGATAATACCCAGGGACACCTGGCTGGCTCAGTTGGAAGAGCATATGACTCTTGATCTTGGGGTCTACATGTTGGGTATAGAGATTACTAAAAATAAATAAACAAACTTAAAAAAAAAAAGATAATGCCCGGCTTCTGGATGTCAATTCAATAGAAATGGAACTACTCAGTGGTACTTTTCTCCATGAGCCTCTCAGACATAAGACTAGAATTACAAAATTCCAATTTCCATTTTTCATTTATGTTCTTTACAAGTAATTAATATTTATATTTGAGCCAGAAATGTTAATTTTTGATCAACTTGTTATTCCATAACAGTTCAAGCTCTAGTTCCTTTTTATTTATTTTTATTTTTAAGTTTGTTTATTTTTTTAGTAATCTATACACCGAATGTGGGGCTTGAACTCATGACCCCGAGATCAAGAGTCGCATGTTCTTCTGACTGACCCAGGCAGGCACCCCAAATGCTTCCTTTTAAAAACCATTACTCGGGGTGCCTGGGTGGCTCAGTTGGTTAAGCGTCTGACTTCGGCTCAGGTCATGATCTCACGGTTCGTGGGCCCGAGCCCCATGTCGGGCTCTGTGATGACAGCTAGCTCAGAGCCAGGAGACTGCTTCAGATTCTGTGTCTCCCTCTCTCTCTGACCCTCCCCTGCTCACGCTGTCTCTCTCTCTCTCTCAGAAATAAATAAAACAGTAAAAAAAATTAAAAAAAATAAAAACAAATAAAACCATTACTCTAACTATTGTTTTACTATCAATAGTGTTCAACTGCTTCCTCTGAACGTACTAGCAGGTAATACTATTCCAGTGTGGAACTGAGTATTGGTTATGATGTGATTGACTCAAGCATGGAATGAAAACTGGACTCTGTTAAACTGAATGTTAAATGAGAAGGAGGAAAGCTCCATATGTGGGCAAAGACCTTCACTCTAGTATAATCATTTCCATTGGATTTCCTTTTTAAACTTGAGTTTTACAATTATTCTTCCATCCAGACTAAGATGTTAGTATTTAAAGATCACATCTATTTGTGGCTGATGAATAAAGTGTTCCTAAATAAAATAAATAAAGCTTTCCATTTTAGCCTAATTTTCACATAGTTCTCACATTTTGCTTAGAGAGATTTCATATCCTAAATATAAATAGGAAAGGAGAGCGGAGAAAAGAAGGGGAGAAGGAGGAAGGGATACTCTATCATCGGTTTTATAAGAAACAAATGTCCTTGAACTTTGCTTACACTCTGAAAATCATTTTAGGCATGTGATTACAGGAAATGCTAACAATACATTTTTTTCTTAAGCTCCTCTTATGGGTGTGGTAAGAATAAGAGAGACATTCTGAATTTAAAAAAACAAAAACCACACATGAGAAGATTTTGTGTACAATAAGTTATTCTAACCATGTGCCAATAAAATTCAGGAGGTCTATTTGGGCACCCATAAATCTGGAGCAGATGCCCAAAGGTGGCCGCACCTAGCTCCTTCTCTAGTTTATGAAATACATTGTGAAAATGATTTCTCCTTAACCTTAATCCATACATATTTTCTTCTTACATGTTTTCATGGTGAAAGTGCCTTGTTTTTTTCCTCCACATTGTAAGATAGTTAAAATTTTGACCTAATGTTTATTAATACACTGACTGCTCAGGCAGTGAGCTACTTCCCTTAAACCATTTCATTAGATTTGCACATGAGCAGAAATGTATTGAAACAGTATCATGCGTCTAAGAAAAGAATCTTGCTCCTCCTTCCATTAATTTAAGAAAAGAAATAGAATTAAAAAAATCTGACAGGTTGGAGCATCTGGGTGGCTCAGTCAGTTAAGTGTCTGCCTCTGGGTTTCGGTTCAGGTCAGTCATTGTCAGGCTCTGTGCTGGCGGTGTGAAACCTGCTTGGGATTCTCTCTCTCTCTCCTTCTCTCTCTGACCCTTCTGGGCGCGCGCTCTCTCTCTCAAAATAAATAAAATAAACTTAATAAAAAAGAGAAAAGATCTGAATGGTAAATGCACAGACACTTAGTAGGCTTTGCCTCTGTGCCCTTCCTTCAATTTTGCTTCAGATTCCAGGAGCCATTTCTTCTTTCAGACTGCTCTGTCCAGATTTGCTATAAAGCAAAGTCCATGCTTTAAGGATAACGGAACGTCCTCTCCTGTCATGGACATTGCTGTAGTCTTCAGCTTTCGGCACCATCGTCTGACTATTATGACTTTATTAACCTTTTCTAACTGATGGCTGTCCCCATGGCTCTATTTGAGGTGCCTCTAAGTGAGACATATTTTGTGTTTCTCTAATTACAGAACTATCTTGACAATGACAGTCACTGCCTATAATTACTAACCCTGGTTTCTTCTGAATCTGAAAAAAAAATTGTCAAGGCTGACAGGCTACTTTAACATTTCAAAAATAGTTGTTTCTTTAGGTGCAAAACTGTCTCCTATCTTGCCTCCTCCATCTGCCTGTTTGGTTGTCTCCATGCATCCTCTTTCCTCTGGAAGGTCTTCATTTAAGAAGAGGTTACTCATATTTCTCCCCTCCATGGCCACTACCCCAGAGCCCCAGAACACTGAACTGAACCCATGTGTTTAAGGGCCTTGTGCACATCTCTGCAGCCATCCCACAACTCAGTGCCTTTTCCATGAAAGAGTGGGCGTAAGGGGAACATAATGAAAATTTACCAAGACATCAGTCTCCCAGACAAAGAATTTCAAGTCTGCCGTCTTGTTAGTGTTCCTGTGAAAAACAATGAACAGACAAATGAGTTATCTTGAAGCATCCTAAAGAGGAAAACAGACACAAATCTGTAGGGGTAATGAGACGTATCTCTGTGGTTTTTTTTTTTTTTTTTTTTTTTTAATTAATGAGAGAAATATGCCTTTTCTATACAGAATGAACTCTTTGGGCAAGAAACAACTCAGGAAAGATCACTGAGGTCAATGTATTATTATGTGGCTAACAATGGTAATTTACTATGCTCTGACACAGGAAAGAATTGAAATGTGACACTTCTGGTCCTAGAAATATTTGTAATGACACAAAGCAAATTTAATATCTGGCTTGCACTTATTATGATTATTTTTTTTATTTCCACACTCCTCCTCTAAGCTTCTACTTCTCAGGAAAAAAAAAAGAGAGAGAAAGTTTATTACGATAGCAGACTGTGGGTGTCTGTGCTAAGAAAATGTGATTGATGCATTGGTGGGTGTTACTTCTCTGTAAGGCTAATTAGGAATAGCGATAGCACATCTTTATTAGTCATTATTACCATTCACATGACATCATTTATTTCAGGCTAGTCAACAAAAATAGTGTGAATCCAGAGTCTGCATTCGTCACTATATCAACTGCAGAAAATTTGATCAGATTATGTCATCTCTGAAGAATCACAAGGCAGTCAGTATTAGGGTAGAAAATACCTTAGAGATGATGTGACTTACTCATGTTGGCTGCTCATCAGAATCATGGGAAGTCATTTTAAAATGACAAATGCCTGCCTCTGTCACATGCCTATGGATTTTGATTCTGAAAGCCTAAACCTGGCATGGAGCTCAAGTATCTGCATTTTTTTCAAAGCTCCACAGGGAAAGCTGTGATGACCAGTAAGGACTGTGAGTTACCATCTGAATCCACATCTATTTTTTCATAGGAAGAGAGAACTGAGACCTATACAGCTTTTGAGACTCTCTAAGAGTCATATATCCAGAATGTGATACTAGTAGGCCTAAATCCAGCTTTCCCTACTCCTCGACCCCTGGTCTTTCATATTAGCTGAGGTCAATGTATTATCACTTGGCTAACATCAGCTGGGATTCTTTTGGCTGCAAAAGGCAAAAATCCAATTTAAGCTAAGGAAATGCACTGGCTCGTGTAATAGGAATGTCCATGAGTAACACTGAGACCAGGGGCATTGTCTCCCTCTCTAAGTCTCTCCACTATGTCAACGGGTGGCCTTAAAATCATAGTCTACCAATTTGGGAACTCCAAGGGAAAAAGTTTTTCTGATAGGTCTGGGGAAACAGAAAACCTCAAAGAGCACTATGATTAGACTGGTTTGTGCCAGTTGCTTCTTCCTCAGCCAGTCACTATGACTAGGGGATGGAGTTCTCTAACAGCAAGGCTGGATGGGCAAGGTAAACACTGACCAGAAGCAAGAACTGGAAGTGGTTCTGTTGCCAGAAACATGGCCAGACATGTTAGAGCAACAAAAATGACAAATGCCTGGTTCATCTAACCTGCTCTCCATTTTTAACTATGACTTACAGTGATGAAAAATAATTTAATCCTAAATCCTAACCTTTGTGAAACACAAGTGTTACAAAACAATACTCTGTTTAGTAATGTACTTTGGTATTTTCCATGCTATCACATTCTACTTCATTAAAACAACAACAACAAAAACCTACTCCTGACTCACCAAAGTGTTTTCATGCCTACAATTGATTATGAATAGTTTAAAAACTAGTTTGACTAATGTTCAACTCAACAAATATTTGATGAGTGTCCAGCAATATAGATAGGTATTATGTCAAATTTAGAGGACATATAAGGCAGTCTCCAGTCTTTGAATGTGTAAATAACCAAGGAGAGGCTGGTTAAGAGTGAGACACGGAAGAAGGAGGCTAATCAGAGGGAAAACTAATACAGCATCTCCTAGGAAGAGGCTGAGTGACTGGCGTATACTGAATCTAGTCATAGATAATGCTGGCTGAGAGTCAAGCAAGTAAGCAAAATGGATGATAGTCCAAAGCCAGGAAGTAAAACACAAACCAAGGGTGAACAAAAGGTAATCTCAGGAGGTAGCCCCCAAAACTGAGAAAATAGAAGCTAAGACTGAAGACAATTAGCAAGCATACTGGAGGTAATGTCAGATGAAAACCAGTAGCTCCTGAAAGTAGGTCAATGGCCCTTTCTATGGCTTATGCTATTGGACCACCAATGACAGAGAGGCAGAAGACCACACTGCCATATCACAACCTAGACAAGAGAAGGACCTTTGCTTAAACCTTACTTGACCTTCTGAGGAAATCAGACTGTATTACACCCCCTTCTCAACCTTTTCATGAGAATGTTCTTTATGGAGCAAACATTACTTTACTATGTATGGTTGACAAGGATGCCAAAGGAAAGATAGATTGCCAAGTCTCAGATGCCAGTGAAAGATTTTTTTAAGTAGTCTTTATGCCCAGCGTGGAGCCCAGTGTGGGGTTTGAAGTCACAACCCTGAGTTCAAGACCTGAACTGAGATCAAGAGTTATATGCTTAACTGACTGAGCCACCCAGGTGCCCCTAAGCCAGTCAAATCCTGTGGTGACTTCCTTTTCTTTTTTAATATTTAAAGTTTATGCATGGAGGGGGGAGGGGCCAAGAGAGAAAGAGAGAGAATCCCAAGCAGGTTCTGCACTGTCAGTGGAGAGCATGATGCAGGGCTTGAACTCACAAGCCATGATATCATGACCTGATTTGAAATCAAGAGTTGGACCCTTAACCAACTGAGCCACCCTGGCTCCCCCTATGGTGAGTTTCTTAAAGTTCACAGTAATGGCATGATATAAGAAACACACTGAATATCTCTAAGTATGTTTCATATAGGCTGTGCTAGATGACTTTAAATGATACTATTTATTTACTTATTTAAACCTCTTTTGTTCATCAAAGCATTTGAACCAGCTTATATTTGTGGTTTCTTATACCATTAAATCTTCACATTATTAATGCTTCCACAAACTGTGAAGATAACTCCCAGATGTCTTTTCATAGAATGAAATAGCTGCTAGGTGATCCATGTGTTAGTACTTTTCCTTTTGATTTTCTTGGGCTCTTGTCTGCATCTTTACCTCTAAGAGACTTTCCTCTTTGTGATTAGCTCTCATCTTCTCATGTAAAGAAACAAACCATTTCCTATTGAAGTGCCTGCCATTTCATTTCCCTTACTGCTTTCTTCTGCTCACTTACATCTTTTTCATTGAAAGCTGAGATCTAATAAGCTTGTGGTCTCTACCGGCAAAACCCCTTGGTAAGTTATAGGACCTGGATTTATGTCCCCAATAGATCTCTTTCTGCTAATGAGCTTCATGCTTGGTAATAGTGACTGCTTATTCCTATCTCCTCCTACCTTTTACCTCCATCTCAAGGCCATAGAACATAGGCCCAGCCTCCTTTTTCATTCCTAATGTTTGAATAAAGCCCAGCCAGCAGGGAAGGAGTTACTGCTATCCTGGGTGTTTTACTTCTTTTGCCAGTGGACTTATTCACCAGAGAGCCAGGGAGCCCTGGCCATATGCTACTTCTCATTCATTGTTCTCTGTCTGCCCTCAGGAGAAACCAGGCCTTTCAAGTTCATCAGTCCTGAGAGTGATTACCCTACACAACTGTTCTGGTGTTGTATTTCCCTGTGGTTGGAAATGAATGATTCTGGGGAGTCTATCTTGGAACGTTGTGTGCATGAGCCAGTAACTACACAAGTTCCATAATCATTTTTTCTGCAACCCTTATGGTTTAATCTTTTGGAATTCAGATCCCCTCCCCTCAATTTTATGAAGAAACTATGGTGCATGGGCCATATATTACTTAATATCCCCAGCAAATCTGAGACCACATCTTTTTATCAAACACATTATCTCTTCAGCAACATATATGACTACTCACATGAAACAAGACAAATAAAGACTATAAACTGTTTCCAGACAGAGTAGGCCAGATATTGCTTCCAATTGATTACCAAAAGGCTTTTATTTTCCAGAGCTTTCTAGATTTTGGACATGTGTTATAGACTAGCTAATAATGGATTGGGTGCCAATTGCCGTGCATGGTTATTTATCCAGAATTGGCCAATCACCTGCTGAGATTGTTGCATTGCTAGTGGTGTGAATCAGAGATCTTCAATCAGACATCGTCACTCATAATTGCTCTGTTCTTGAGTCTCAGAAGTGCAAGCACCTATTCCTGAGTGACCTATTTACTGCCTAATCAAGGTGCTGAGCCTGGCTGAGATTATACAAGATTTCTTTAACTTTACATTTTTTGGGCAGGGAGCAGAGGGAGGGAGAGAATCTTAAGCAGGCTCTGTGCTCATCATGGAGCCCAAGGAAGGGCACCATGTCACAACCATGAGATCATGACCTGAGCTGAAATCAAGAGTTGGACGCTTAACCAACTGAGCCATCAAAGCGTCCCATGATTTCTTCAAATTTAATGTGAAAGGATAATTTGTTGACATATTAATTTTGGTGTTTTTTTTTACTCAGCTTTTTCAACAATCCCCCATATCTAAAGGTAGCCAGGTCCTCTATGTTATACCTTTGCCTTTGGGTAGGCAACCTCCTTCCCTGTCATTTGTTTCTCAAAAGATTGAAATTCTTTTTTTTTTTTTATTTTTTTATTTATTTCTAGGAGAGAGAGAGAGAGAGAGACAGCGTGAGCAGGGGAGAGTCAGAGAGAGAGGGAGTCACAGACTGAAACAGGCTCCAGGCTCTGAGCTGGCAGTCAGCACAGAGCCCGACGCGGGGCTCGAACCCACGAACCGCGAGATCATGACCTAAGTGAAAGTCGGACGCTTAACCGACTAAGCCACCCAGGCGCCCCTCAAAAGACGGAAATTCTTGAGGAAATTACATTAGGAAGAAATAGAAGTCAATGATTTTGAGGAGTGACAGAGAAGAAAGTGGCTTTTTCTGTGACTAGGATCAGTTTGGAGGTCAGCAGCCTCCATGGGAGTGAGGACTTAAGGCTGCAGGGGAAAAGCAGCAGGGCTTCGGTGGAAGGCTGGCTGCACAGTCACTGTTACGGACTGAACGTCTGTGTCCCCACTTCAAATTTGTATGTTGAAACCCTAACCCCCAATGTGATGTTATTTGGAAGTAGAGACTTTGGGATAAGATTAGGTTTAGATGAGGTCATTGTAAAGCGCCATTATAAGATTAGGGTCCTTAGAAGAAGAGAAACCAAAGCTCAACTCATATCTCCCCCCCTCCCCCGTCTCTCTCTCCCTCCCTCTCTTTCTCTCTCTTTTTCTGCAGTGTGAAGACTATGCAAGCAAGGAGGAGTCCTTATCAGGAACCAAATCTTTCAAGCTTGATCTGGGTCTTTCCAGCCTCCAGAACTGTGAGGAAAAAGAAATTTGTTCTTAAAGTCACCCGGTCTATGATATTTTGTTATAGCAGCCTGAGCTTAGACAGTCACTAGCATAGACGAAATTTCACATGCTCAAAGAAGTAAAAGAGCCCTGCAAATGTCTAGCAAGCAACAATGGTAATATTAGTGGTAATCAGGGGGGACTGAAAATGGGAGGTGCCACCCACAATATTTTATAAATTCCCTGGAGCAATTCATAGGATTGGGTGGGAGCAGAAGTTTCCAACATGATTGAGATTAAACTTTCTGTCAGCCTGGTCATGGAAACTGGGACCAAAGTCCTATTAAATCAGATTAAAAAAAAAAATAATGTGAGGTAATGATTTTGCACACCTGAGTGTGTAGATTCATATTTGCCATAATTAATTTTCCAACATCTTTCTCTCTGTCACCTTTTTTAAATCCCTTTTTAGATATATTTCCATCCCATTCCTGATACCTACAGTTTGATTTATATTTTTTATTCTTTATATTTTATGCTTTTTCACATGTTCACATTTCTGTCTTAGCCTTCTATTTTACTCTTTTTTCTTGATGAGGAAGAATCTCTTCTCAGAACATTTTGGGATGACCTGATAGGACAAGAATAGAGGTAGGGCATTCGAGAGCCTGTGGGTGACTTCACATAAAACAAAACAAATAGTTAAATTACATTTGTTTATACCTGAGGCCCTTGATCTATCTGTGACCTCTGGCTTGGGCTCGGGTGTGGGGGCACGGACTAAGTGTGGGAATGGGAAGGTTTTGAGAACTGAGTAGATCTGTGCTCCTTGCTGCTGGGCTGACTGCAAATAGCAGCATAAGCATGTATCAAGTGCCCTGAACAATCTTCCATAAGTATAGCAATCCTCCACAACTGACACCACTCACGTAGAGTTATGTCTTTGAGAACAACAACAAAAAAGTGTGAAGGATGAACCTCAGTAATTGTATATCAGAATTTAGGAAGGGCTTCCTAGGCACTAGAAAGGGTTTTCCAGGACGTCATAGGATGTTCCTTAGGGAGAAGCCACCAGTAGACTCCGGATATCATTCCACAACTTGAATGGGTCATAGGTGTCTGTGGAAAGTACTGTGGAAGAGGAGCAATACATATGAAGGGCTTCCTGATTGGACGAACACCCAGCTTCATGGTAGGGCAAAAGGAATGGAGAAGCTTATATTTAAAAACTATAAATAAAGCCTTACTGAATGACATAAGGGAAATCATGGGTAAATGGAGAAATATATGTTCCTGGATCATAACGTATCAAATTATACGTACCTCAAGTTAATCTATAAATTTAATGTAGTTCCAAAAAAGAAGTACTAGGAAATTCTTGAGTGTTTTTATAATTGTGGAATGGGGGTGTCTGGTGGCTCAGTGGGTTAAGTGTCCATCTTCGGCTCAGGTCATGATCTCACAGTTCGTGGGTTTGCTGACAGCTAGCTCAGAGCCTGGAGCCTGCTTCAGTTTCTGTATCTCCCTTTCTCTCTGACCCTCCCCTGCTTACACTGTCTCTCTCTCTCTCAGTAATAAATAAAACATTAAAAATAAACAACATAATATAATTGTGGAATGGGGGAGGTCTTTTAATTGTAAATTCAAACCTAAGAATCAGATTATAAAGCAAAATAATCCACACTAAAATATAGACAGAACTCTAAGAACATCTTTTAATTATATATAACAAAAGACTCATATTTAGAATACAGATAGAGCTCTTATGAGCACCACCAAGCATGAATCCAGAATAATTATGCTAAATGAAAAAAGCCAGACAAAAATAGCCAGTACATACTGCCTGATCCCACTTAAATAAAATTCTACAGATTGCAAACTAATCTATAGTGATAGAAAACAGATCACCAGCAGGGGCTGGTTTGGGGTGGAAGTGCAGGAGGATGGAATTATAAAGAAATATGAGGAAACTTTTTGGGGTGATGGAAAAATTCATTATTTGCTTGTGTTGATGGTTTCACAAGTACATACTATGTCAAAATGTCTCAAATTATACATTTAAATCACTTTAAATACGTACAGTTTATTGTATATTGATTATTCCCCCCACAAAGACTTAAAAAATATAAACTTGAATAAAAGTAAAAGACAATAAAAGCAAGTAAAGGAAATGCATAGTCAATTCACAAAAGTAAACAGCCAATAAAAGAAGATACCTTTATTTATTTACTCTTTTAAGTAGGCTCCATGCCCAGCATGAAGCCCAATGTGGAGCTTAGACTCAAGACCCTGAGATCAAGACCTAAGCTGAGATTAAGAACTGGATTAAGAATTGGACTGAGCCACTCAGGTACGTCAAGAAGATACCTTTATTAACAATCAAGGGTGTTGCAACTTATTTATTTTTTTATTATAATTTATTGTCCAATTGGCTAACAATACAATGTGTACAGTGTGCTCTTGGTTTTGGGGGTAGATTCCTGTGATGTATTGCTTAAGGTAATGCAATTTATTTTATTTATTTATTTATTTATTTATTTATTTATTTCTAGGAGAGAGAGAGAGAGAGAGAGACAGCGTGAGCAGGGGAGGGCCAGAGAGAGAGGGAGACACAGACTGAAACAGGCTCCAGGCTCTGAGCTGGCAGTCAGCACAGAGCCCGATGCGGGGCCCGAACCCACAAACCGCGAGATCATGACCTAAGCGAAAGTCGGTCGCTTAACCGACTAAGCCACCTAGGCGCCCCTAAGGTAATGCAATTTAAAAAAATAAATTTTAAAACTCATTTTTGTTTATCAAATTGGAAAAATTTTTTAAGTTTATAATTTCTGGTGTTGAGGATGGTGCAGGAAAACAGACATTCTCAGACATTGTTGGGCTGTGGATTGGAGAGTAATCTTTGTCAAAATTAAAGTTACATGCAGCCTTTGATCTGTTTCTAGGAGTCTACCCTACAGAAATAATCACACAAATTGTCAGAAATATGTATAAGGATACATACTGTGACACTGAAATAATAGTGGTAACAACAAAGCCACAAAACTATAAATCAGTGGAATTTTAAAAATTATAGTACCTACAAATAATAAAATAGTATGTGTCAGTTAAACAGAATGAGGTATATGTGTATGTGTGTGAATTGCAACACTGAACTACAACACTATCCATGCTTATTTCTAAGTGAAAAAGCAAGTTGAAGAGTAAACTTCTTGTTTGAAAACATTGATTATACTTGTGTACATGTGTGTGCATGTTGAGTAAACAAAAAGTCCATCTGGGGAGTATAAATGATGGAATTAAGGGAAGATTTTTACTGTATACACTCCAAAATTTTCAGATGTACATTTTGTTTTTCCCTTTTGAAAGAAGTTTTGTTAAGATGCGATTTATACAATTTATGTATGTAAAGGAAAATGTATGTCAAAGTCTGAAGATAATATCTTAAAGACCTCTGAAAAAGGTCTTTGGAACACTTACACTACAAACAACTCCCCACCACTTTGCCTGCCATTCGTGACTTATGTTTTTAGTTCTGTCCTTTTTCAACACTTCAAATTAGACACTATCACTTTCATCATCATCATTATCATTTATTTGCAATGTTTTAGATTCATCTACATTTACCACTCTTTCCTTAATATTGATTCTTGCATTTTCTGACTTTCCTTTTGATATACTTTTGTCTTTTTGAAGTAAAACTTTTACATATAATTTAACCATAGACAAACTTTCTAGTTCCTATTTATCATAATAGATTTATTATTTTATTTGGCTGTCATTCTTGATAGGAGGTTATTTGGGCACACAATTTGAGATAGATATTTTCTCTCAGCTCTTTGTATATGTTCTTCCTCTTTCGGTTTTTGTTATTGAGTAGGAATCTACAATGAGTCTAGAGGTGGTTACTGGCTACATATCTGACTTTTTTCTTGGGCTGTTTTTATGATCTGTTTGTTGTCACTTTTCTGCAGTGTGGTGAGGTGGATAAAGGTGAAATCTACAATATCACGTGACATGGTAAGGAATATGCCTTACTGGGGGACATTCACAAGCCAAGGGCACCAAGCAAGGACCTGAGTGTCCTAATTCTTCCTCCACACCATAGAAATCTATGCCACTGTAGGCCACACAATGAAGTTGCAGCAAAGAGACATCAGCCTCCTCCCTGTACCCTTTTTAGTAGGCAAGCGTGAGAATTAATTTCTCAATGGGGCAACTGCAGATTCCTTGGTTTCTAGAAAATGCTTATTCAGATGTTGGCAGTTTACAATGAGCTTTCTGAGAACCCAGATGCCCAGCACCTTGGAGATCTTGGGCCAGTAAGACAATACAGCTTTGGGGACTGTACGAAGTAGCTACCAACCCAAACTAGTTCGTTGCCCAGGAACAAAGAGTTAAGCATCTTTTTCAGGTAATTCAATTGTGCCATAATTCCAGCCCCTAATCTCCCCGTCTCCCCACATATCTGACATAAGAAAAGAGAAGGCAATGATTTGCCCCCATTTCCACCTCCACAACCCTTCAATTCTAGGGTTGGATGTGTCTAAGTTCTACCAATTAGGGTTTGTCATCCAGCCTGAGAGGCACGGTAGATTGAGTTCTTTCCTGAGTGTTGTGCTCTCAGGGAGCCACGATTTGTTATTCTGACTCTAAGGGCGACATCTAGAGGCAGAGAAGAGTAGCTGCAGAGGTGAGGGAAGCCACCTGTAACTGAATTGTCTTTCAACGGTGTGCTGAGGTCCTCTATCCTCTGTGACAAGGAAGGGCTTCTGCCAGGGTAGAGTCGCCCAAGGCCTAGACTGCTCCCTTAATGTCTGACCCCCTCATGCCCATTTCGGGCTGCATTCCAGTTAGACTTGGCCTTCTAATCTAAAGGCTATCAGCAGGGAGATGTAGTGAGCTCTCATGGTTTAGCCAGAAGACCCAAAAATAAGCCTGGTAAATGGGGTTCTCCTTTCTGTGAGCATCAGCAACTCAGGGGTCCAGGCGGGAGGGCATGGACGTCCAAGCTCGGCACTGTCCTCCTCCAGCCTCAACAGACCCAACCAGAGCAGCAATCCTCTGGCTCCCGAATGGCCATATTTGCAGGACTGCACCAGATCTGGATGGGTGGGGAGAAGCCGGTGGGTCACCCTCACCTTCAGGGACTGTGAGGCTGTGAGTTTGGAAAGCAAGGGTAAAGACCCTGATCTTGAAAGGGAGTTGAATTTCCCCATTCCCAGGCCTTCTCACCCATTATCTTCCTCATAGCTTTCTTCCCTCCTCCTTGACCTTCCAAGAAGTTTTCTTTCTCTAAAAATATCTCTAGCTTTTCCTTTACCATTTACTCAGCCCTGTGGGGAAGTTTTGTGGATCCCACCAGGATTTTTCTATCAGTCCTCTGGCTTCTCTTCCTCTGGCTTCTCTTTCTCTACCCTACAGCTGCAGCTGCCTACAAAACCCAAAGAATTCATCCCAGAGCCAGAAACACATCACTCTACTTGACAATCCTTCTCAATTGAGGGATTTTCCTAATTTGGCATGCTCTCTCCAGATGGTGCAGCCTCAGGCTCATAGAATGCTCCTCTGTTTCTGCCCATACTGTACAAGAATGCAGAGGGCATGCCTGCCTTCTTCCCTTTGGTTAGCCCAGGAGTTTATCCTGCATTAGCAGGAGGATTGGTAGATCTCATTCAATGGAGACCCTGCTAATAGATGCTTTTCGCTAGAAAGCATGTCCATTTCCTTTTGCCCAGAATCAGGTGACATTACTGGCTTTTGACCACACTGCCCTCTTCCCATATCCTTGGTTTAATCCAGAAGTCCAGATTTAGTTAAATGGAGCAAAGTAGTAGAAGGCAGTTTGGTAAATATATAAAAGAAAATCTTCAAAATCTATAGAGATTTGACCCAATAATTCCAATTCGAGGACTTCACCCTAAGGAAATATTTGAACCCATGTCATAGTCTATATACAAAGATATTCACAGAAATTTTTATAAAAGCAAAAATTAGAAATAATGTCGAGGTTCAGCTGATGATTTCTGAAATAAATGTACCCACATAACTGAATTCTATGTAGCAGCTACATTGTAGCTATTTAAAATTATAAAGCAGATCTTTAGTTACTGATGTGAAAAAATATTTGCAATATCCTATAAGGAAAAAGACAATCTATAGAACAGCATATTTGATATGATCCCAATATATATTTCCTTTGTCTTCTGCAGTATTTAACACTGCTTATCATTTCCTTTCTTGAAATTTTCTTAGTTTCATGATACCTCTTTCCTCACTCCTAATTTTCTTCCATTCTCTCTGGTTGTCTTATCAATCTTCTAATCTATTTCTTTTGTCATTTCTGAATGTTGACTTTTTTTCAGATTTCCACATTCCTCTTCTTTTACCTTCTCATTCTGTCCACTCTCCTTGAGTGACTTCACTTTTCACATGAATTTTTTAAAAAATCTTTTAATGTTTTTTTTTATTTATTTCTGAGAGAGAGAGAGAGAGAGCGTGAGCAGGGGAGGGTCAGAGAGAGAGGGAGACACAGAATCTGAAACAGGCTCCAGGCTCTGAGTTGGCTGTCAGCACAGAGCACGATGCGGGGCCCGAACCCACGAACCGTGAGATCATGACCTGAGCCGAAGTCGGAGGCTTAACCAACTTAGCCACCCAGGTGCTCCTATGTGAATTTAAAAACCATTTAAATGTTAGTGAATTTCAGATCTGAGTGTTTAGCTCCAATGGTTTTCCCAAACTCTAGAACCAGTTAGCCAATTGGTCATCACTATTTGGTTGTCTTCCAGGATCCTCAAAATCTGCCTGCCCGAAGCAGAACTCATCTTCCCACTACTCCCCAAATTGTTCTGCCCAGTATTTTTAATCTCAGTGATGGCCACCACCTCCATTCAGCATCCTAGCAGCCATTCTTGTCTTCTCTCTTTCTTTAACCAAACAAGTCTTTCAACTCTACCATCTGAATAGCTCTCAAATCTGTTTATTTATCTTCATTCCTCTTCCTGGTGTTGGGTTATCTAATAGATAGCTTCATTGAATAATTAAGGCACTAGCAAAATATGGGGTCCCAGGAAACCCTCAGAAACTCTCACCTTGCTGGCCACGACTCTTGGCTACTTGTCATGTAAGATTCTACACTTGTCCAAGAAAAAGATGAACCCAATAAATGGGAACTGAAAGACCAACATCTGCCCTGTCCTGTTCCCAAGAAATAATTGATATGTTATAAAAGAGGAAGGCATGAAAACATTAGATGTTCTTCAGAATCTTCTTATCTTCCTTGGTCAAGAAAATTTTTACATACTTTTGACTTTGTAATATTTTTAGTAGACAACAGAGGAAGCCCACCTCTGAGTATAAGAAAGGAAAAGTTGTACTTACATATTTTAACTGTCAATCATCTCAGATATATATAAAAAAAGAGGCACTTAATTTGCATTCCATCCCACCTCCAACCCCCAGGGGAAGCAGTGATGAGATCATGTCCACAATGTTTAACTGTAAGTAGACATTATTATATCAACTATCCCTGTGATAGAAGAGGCATTCATTATTAGAATTATGGGACAGTTCCAAGAAAGAAACATCACAAATAGAGAACTGAGAAACTAGCATACAGATAATATCCAATTATGTAATAAAAATGTCAAAAAGAAATGAAAAAACACTTTAAAAAACCCTTTGACTGATTTTTGTCACTTAATGTTGAGTCTTTCAAACCATGTAATTAATTCATACCTCAACAAGCAGGAGGAAGTCTCCCCTGATATTTGTAAAATGATTTCTCTAAAACCTTGGGAATCAAAAACAAACAAAAAACCAAGACAAAAATTGGAAGGAATTTAGTGTTTGATAGATCAAAAAAAAAAAAAAAACCACAGATTATACTCAATATGATTCAGAACATAACTGAATTTCCTTACAAACATTTTTATGGTTTAACACCATTTTTTTGAAATATGCATGGGGGAGGCTTGGAAATGTCATAATTTTTGCAAGATTTGATTCCTTAATCCAACCTTGCTTTTATCATTTCCTGTTTGAATTCCTTAAAAATTCTAAGCCAGTTTACTATATCAGAGATTTAAAACATGTCCATGTTTTATGGATGGAGCCTGCAGCCTTCTTCAGATTCTCTGTCCTCCTCTCTCTATCTGCCCCTCTTCTGCTCATGCTCATGCTCTGTACCTCTCTCTCTCTTAAAAATAAATAAACATTAAAAAAATTTTTTTAAAAAGTATCTCTCTGTTTTCATTCCTGCCTGTTTCAATCTTCTCAATATTGCTGCCACTGGGATCTTTCCAAGGTGCAAATGTCCATGCTTAAAATCCTTCAGTGGCTCCCCATAATCTTTTTTTTTTTTTTAAATTTTTTTTAATATTTTTATTTATTTCTAGGAGAGAGAGAGAGAGAGAGAGAGAGACAGCGTAAGCAGGATCAGAGAGATCAGAGAGAGAGGGAAACACAGAATCTGAAACAGGCTCCAGGCTCTGAGCTGGCAGTCAGCACAGAGCCCGATGCGGGGCTCGAACCCACGAACCGCGAGATCATGACCTAAGCGAAAGTCAGACGCTTAACCGACTAAGCCACCCAGGCGCCCCTGGCTCCCCATAATCTTAAAGATCATGTCTAAGCCCCATGTATGGCATACATGACCTTTAGTGCCCAGGATATTCTAACCTCTCTAAAGTTTTTTTGTACTTTCTCCCCTAGACTCTTTCTTCCATTTCCTTCCCTCTATCTTACCCAATACTCTGGCTCTGCTGAAGCATCTGCAACTTTTCTAATGTTTTCATCTGTTTTGCACATTGAAGTTAAAAAAAATTAATGTTTATTTTTGAGAGACAGAAAGAGAGAGAGAGAGAAAGAGAGAGAATGAGCGGGGGAGAGGCAGAGAGAGAGAGAGAGAAGGAGGCACAGAATCTGAAACAGGCTCCAGACTCTGAGCTGTTGGCACAGAGCCTGACATGTGGCTAAAACTCACGGACTGTGAGATGATGACCTGAGCTGAAGTTGGACGCCTAACTGACTGAGCCACCCAGCTGTCCCTATTTTGCACATTGAACCTTTACACATTCTTCTTATTCACCTGCCTAACTCCTACTTATATTTCAGTATTCACATCAGATATCATTTCCTCTAGAAAGACTTCTATGACACACACTTTTAATTCTATGCTCCAGTATCAGAATTTTTGTGTGAATTGCCCAAGCTCCAATTCCCAAAAGGTAACACAACAAAGACCAGACAACAACTATACATGCAGTGGGTTTTGTTACATAGAAGGGAACCCTGAGCTTGGGGAACCTGATTCTTTTATAATGGGCAGTAAACATGCCTGCTCTTTGGTCCTGAGGGAGATATTATCTTTACAAGCAGAAAGCTTGCCTGTTTTTTGCTCCAGAGAAAGACATTATCTCTATTTTCCAAAGCTGTTTGTTAGACACACTTCTTAGAAGACATAGTCTTTAGACAATGAAAGCCAGTATCTTGCTCACAAGATAAACAGAAATGCGAGAGACCCATGGAGAAGTGTTTCACAACAATATTTTGAACACAGAGCCAGGATTTATGATATATTTATGAGGTATTAAGAAAAAAGGGAAATAAACAGTATTTTCAAATCATTGGCTTAGGCAACTGGAAGAATGTAGTGCCAACATACTGAGTTAGAATGACTGTAGGTACACCAGGGCAAGAACGAGAAGTTTGGGGGGGGGAAAGGTAGGAGGAATACTATGTCTATCCTTAAAAAAAAAGTTTGGTTTTTGTTAGGCTAATTAATCAATGAAAAAATTATAATCATAATGATATTTATTGGGTAGTTGTCATATGCTGGACACTGTGTAAACTCAGCAAATGCATTTACTTGACCCATATATTTAAAAATTTTTTTCAATGTTTATTTTTGAGAGAAAGAGAGACACAGAGTGTGAGCAGAGGAGGGCCGAGAGAGAGGGAGACACAGAATCTGAAGCAGGCTCCAGCCTACAAGCTGTCAGCACAGAGCCTGATGGGCTTGAACTCACAAACTGTGAGATCATGACCTGAGCCAAAGTCAGATGCTTGACTGATTGAGTCACTTTGGTGACCCCTTTTACTTGACCGTATTAACTAGCACCATAGGTGCTAGTCACTGTCCCAGGATCTAGAGATTCAGTATGGAACAAAACCAGCAAAATCCTTACCTTCCATTATTGTGCCTACATTCTAATGTAGGACAGTCAGGCTGCTGAGGAAGTTCAACGTGGGTAGGAATCATCTCTTTCTGGAGATAGAGATGTCAGCCTTGTGAGGTAGAATTTTTTATTTCTCCTCACTTTTTTTTTTTTTAATATCTTTTATTTATTTCTAGGAGAGAGAGAGACAGCGTGAGCAGGGGAGGGTCAGAGAGAGAGGGAGTCACAGACTGAAACAGGCTCCAGGCTCTGAGCTGGCAGTCAGCACAGAGCCCGACGCGGGGCTCGAACCCACGAACCGCGAGATCATGACCTAAGTGAAAGTCGGACGCTTAACCGACTAAGCCACCCAGGCGCCCCTATTTCTCCCCACTTGATGGAGGAGGAAACAAGGACAAGAAAACTAATATGTGACTAAGGTCACATTTAATAAGTGTTGGAGCCATGATTCTAACTCATCTGTTTAACACTACAGCCTATTTATCTTTTGAATAAGAATGTACTCATGAATATTCACTAAAGTGAATATAATGTCATTTAAGAAGTGTTAAATTAGCCTGTCCAATAAACTGTCCTTAGAAATGCAACACTGAAAATTTAAAAAGAAGTAATGTAAAAATAATGGATCTGGCTATTGCAGTGGAAAAGTTAACTGAATTGCTTTTTCTATTTAATATTGATTTAATTTCACTCTGATATTGGATTTTCTTATATTTTACTATACAAGTTTCTTTGAATATAGTTTCATTATATATTTTATTACTTTCTATTTCTTTTGTGGTATAATTTTAAACATTATCCTACTGAAATAAATTTGAGTTGAGGTAAATTTCAAAATATTTGTCCAATTCAATGGAATTGACAATGGAATATTAAAAAAGACTTCTAACATATATTAGTAGCTCTCTGAGAGTAAGAAGCACTGAAAACTGTGGTCTTATAATGAGTATCCAACACATAGGAAGAGATACTTTTTAATCACTTATCAAAGAAATTTTGTGAAAAATATTTCCTGGGGCTATATTCAGTGGAATTCTCAAATAATGTGATAGGGACTATAAGAAGCTTTATATTTTAGGCTAAATGTAATATAAAAAATATAATATTTTAGGCTAAATGTAATATAAAAATATATGTGATAGGGACCATAAGAAGCTTTATATTTTAAGCTAAATGCCTCTAGAGATGAGGCACCTAGGGGGCTTGGTTGGTTTAGTGTCCAATTCTTGATCACAGCTCAGGTCTTTGAACTCAGAGTTTTGAGTCAAGTCCCATGTTGGACTTTGCGCTGAGTGTGAAGCCTACTTGAAAAACAAAGTTTTTTTGTTTTTGTTTTTGTTTTTAAGAAGAGAGGGGAAAGTTGTGCAGGAGACTATTATTCACACATTTATTCAACCACTCATTTATTCATTCTATAAGGATTATATTATTTACTGAGACTTGGCATTTGTAGGATGTAAGCTTCTAATTACAGCATCACTGTCTTTCCCACTAGATTGTAAATTTTGCATGGGGTACAATGTCTCTCTTGGTCACACTGCATCTCTGGCACTCCAGCATGTCACTCCACTCAAATGCTAGATTAATGAATGAAGGAATATATGTGCTGCTGAAGCGAGCACAGTGAATGAAAGAATAAATAAATGAATCAGATATTTTAATCCATTTGGTTCCCCCCAAAACCATAAGCACAAACATCCATAATCCAAGTTGAGAGTTTCAGAGGCTATACAAGTATAAAGTAATGAATACTATGAGACTTGTGAGATTAGAAAGTTTTTGTTGAGAAAATTGGGTGAGATTCCCAGCACTGGAGCTTGAACTTAAAATAGGTGTGTTAGGTTTGGTTTCCTAGAAAATACAGACTGAGTCAATGATGAAAATGCTTTCAGATGAAAGTTTCACCAAAGGCAGAAAAAGTAAAAAGGAGCTTGGATTTAAAATAAAACTAGTTGAATTCCACTATAATCTAGATGGTAAAAATCTGAAAGAAGTATTACTCCAGGAAAGCTGGATAAACTAAGAGGGAAAGATGGTGGAGAAGTAGGGAGCTCCGTACATTTCACTCACCCCCATATCTCACACAAAGAAGGCTTGAAGCCATAGGAACCCTTACAGAATCCAGGAGTTTGGGAGGAAAAGGAGACAGAGTCTGCTGAGAAAACCTTACAGCGTCTACCTCAAGAAACAAGCCAAAGTACACATGGTGGAGAGTCCCAAATACCACTACAAGTAGGAAAATACAATAACCAAGGTCTCAATAAGAGAGACCCAAGAGATATCATTCAAAGAACACTTTCTGAACGGACAGGCCCTGGACAAAGAGCCTTCTTTGGTACAGCAGCACTCACATGTGCAGAGTGCTTAACAAGCTTTTAAAACTAACAAGAGATAGAAAGCGAACCAAAATGATGAAACGAAAGAAATCTCCTCCAAAGAAATTCCAGGAAGAACTGACAGCTAAAGAACTGCTCAAAACAGATATGAGCAAAATGACTGAACAAGAATTTAGAACAATAGTCATAAAATTAATCGCTGGGCTTGAAAAAGGCATGGAAGACATCAGAGAAACTATTGCTACAAAAACTATAGAGCTTAAAAATAGTTGTGATGAATTAATAAATGCTATAAATGAGATGCAAAATAAAATAGAGGCATCCAATGCACGGACTGAAGAGGCAGAAAGGAGAATAAGTGATTTAGAAGACACAATTATAGAAAAAGAAGAAGACGAGAAAAAGAGAGATAAACTGATACAGGAACACAAAAGGAGAGTTCGAGAGCTCAGTGACACAATCAAACGGAATAATATCCATGTCATAGGAATTCCAGGAGAGGAAGAGAGAGGGAAAGGCACTGAAGGAGTCCTTGAACAAATTATAGCAGAGAACTTCTCCAATCTGGGGAAGGTAACAGACATTGAAATCCAAGAGGCACAGAGAATGCTCCTCAGACGTAACTTGAATTGATATTCTGCACGACATATCATAGTGAAGCTGGCAAAATATAAGGAAAAAGAGAGAATCCTGAAAGCAGCTAGGGATAAAAGGGCCCTAACATACAAAGGAAAACCTATCAGAGTGGTGACAGACCTATCTACTGAAACTTGGCAGGCCAGAAAGGAATGGCAGGAAATCTTCAATGTGATGAACAGAAAAAATATGCAGCCAAGAATCCTCTATCCAGCAAGCCTGTCATTCAGAATAGGAGAGATAAAAGTCTTTCCAAATAAACAAAAGTTGAAAGAATTTGTCACCACTAAACCAGCCCTACAAGAAAGCCTGAGGGGGACCCTCTGAGGGAAATGTTGCAAGGAACACAAGATACTAGAGACACCACCACAACCATGAATCCCATAAAGGACACGATGACTCTAAACCCATATTTTTCAGTAATAATACTAAATGTAAATGGACTAAATGCCCCAATTAAAAGACATAGGGTAGCAGAATGGATTAAAAAAAACAAAATCCATCTATTTGCTGTCTACAAGAAACTCTTTTTAGACTGGAGGACACCTTCAGATTGAAAGTAAGGGGATGGAGAAATATCTATCATGCTACAGGAAGTAAAAAAAAAAGCTGGAGTAGCTATCCTTATATCAGACAAACTGGACTTTAAAGTAAAGACAGTAACAAGGGATGAAAAAGGACATTATATAATATTAAAGGGTCTATCCATCAGGAAGAGCTAACAATTATAAATGTCTACACACCAAATATGGAAGCACCTAAGTACATAAAACAATTAATCACAAACAGAAACACTCTTATAGATGAGAATGAGCTAATAGCAGGGGACTTTAATACTCCACTTACAGCAATGGACAGATCAACTAGACAGAAAATCAATAAAGACACAATGGACTTAAATGACACATTGGACCTGGTAGATTTGACAGATATATTTAGAACTCTACATCCTGAGGCTATGGAATTCACTTTCGTCTCAAGTGCGCATGGCACATTCTCCAAGATAGATCACATACTGGGACGTAAAGCAGCCCTCAATAAATATAAAACAATTGAGATCATACCATGCACACTTTCAGATCACAATGCTTTGAAACTTGAAATCAATCACAGGAAGAAGTCTGGAAAACCTCCAAAAACATGGAGGTTAAAGAACACCCTACTAAAGAACGAATAAGCCAATAAGGCAATTAGAGAAGTTAGGAGTGGAGCAGCAAAGCCCTCCCATATAAGATCCCCCAGATACACACTGCAGAGTTTAGCCACAGAAGGAAGGGCAAGTTTTCTGAGAGAGAGAAAAAAACAACACTCCTAAGTTCCAGGGCCAGCCCAAGACTGAAGCAGGACAAGACAGCAGAGAATACTCCTCACACTCTCTGATCAGACAAGCAAGCAGCAAGTAACAAAAAAGCAGTATTCTGTCTCTGGAGAAGAGGCTAGAATGTGGAGACAGACCACCTCTGAATTGCAAATCCACAGGAAAGGCCAAGAGATGAGGGAGGAATAAAAATGTTGAAAAAAACAACAAAAGTATGAAACAGCAGTCTTGGTCGAATTAAATTGCTATAAATAAGAAACCACTGACTGGGGGGCATATTAACAACAGAGATTTATTTCTCATAGTTCTGGAGGCTGAGAAATCTAAGAGCAAAGTGCCAGCATGGTCATATCAGGTGACAGCTCTCTTCCTGGTTCATAGTGGACAATTTTTTTTTTTAAAACTATATCCTCACAGGGTGAAAGAAGTTAGGATTTCTATGGGTCTTTAATAAAAACACTCATCCTATCTGGAGAGGTCCACCCTCATGACCTAATCACCCCCCAAAGGCTCCATCTTCTAGTACCATCACATTGGGCATTATGATTTAGCATAAGAATTGTGTGTGTGTGTGTGTGTGTGTGTGTGTGTGTGGTGGGGGTACACAAACATTCAGACTATTGGACTAGGGTTTCAAATTTGGTAGCATCAAGTTTTTCAATAGCATTCTCCTTCAGTAGTATTTTCTATAGTATTCTCTGTAATTTTAACTGTATATTTACATAGAATTTTCTACTCATACTATTATTAATTTTTGTCTTCATGGACTATTTTGTTACTTTTTCTCAAAACCAAACTTATCGCTTTATTGTTTCTTCCTCACTGATATTTGCTGTGTATTTCATAAGTTTTCATTTTTATCTTTATTTTTTCCTCCCTTCTACACTTTTGGGTTTCTTCTTTTTTAAAAAAAAAAAACTTTTTCTTTATTTTTTATTTTATTTTTTTTAAGTTTTATTTATTTATTTTGAGAGAGAGAGAGACTGAGAGAGAGAGAGCACACATGAGCAGGGGAGGAGCAGAGAGAGGGAGAGGAAGAACACCAAGCAGGCTCTGTGTTGTCAGCACAGAGCCCAATGCAGGGCATAATCCCATGAACCATGAAATCATGACCTGAGCTCAAATCAAGAGTTGGACGCTTACCCAGCCGAGCCACCAGGAGCCCCTTTTGAGTTTATTCTTAAGTCTTACCACTTAAAATTGACTGCTAGCATTAATGTCCAGTTTTTAAGTTTCCATTTCCCTCTCAATATTGCTTTCATCGCATTCCTCAAGTTTTGCTATGAATTATTTTTTTGCAATAGGCAAACATTTTTAAGTCTGGTATTTCTTTTCTTTTAAAAAACTTTTTTTTAATGCTTTTAATTTATTTCTGAGAGAGAGAGACAGCGTGAGCAGGGAAGGGTCAGAGAGAGGGGGAGAAACAAAATCTGAGGCAGGCTCCAGGCTCTGAGCTGTCAGCACAGAGCCCGACACAGGGCTTGAACCCACGAGCAGCGAGATCATGACCTGAGCTGAAGTCGGTAACTCAACTAACTAAGCCACCCAGGTGCCCCTAAGTCTGGTATTTCTTTGAGTGAAAAGTATGTTTTTACATTCCCAAACTTATGGACATTTTTTATTTTTTAGTTATTAATGTCTATTTTTATCACATTGCAATGAGATCTTTATAATTCTAACACTTTAAAATTTGTTTAGATTTGCCATGCCCTGGAACACGGTGGTCAACTTAAGTAAATGTGCTGTGTGTGCTTAGAAAGGTGAATTCTTTATTTGGTTGCATGGTTTTATATATGCTGGTAAATCAAGTTTGTTAATTATCTTTTTCAAACCTCCTGTGTCCCTATTATTTTTGTCTGCTTAATCTAACAGTAGTTTAGAGAGATTCTGTTGAAATCTCCTGCGATAGTCATAGACTTGTCAACTTTTCCTTGAATTTCTACCATTTATTGCATATTATGTTTGATGTAATTTTTTTTAACTTTTTTTGTTTTTTATTTATTTTTGAGACAGAGAGAGAGCACGAGTGGGGGAGGGGCAGAGAGAGAGGGAGACACAGAATCTGAAACAGGCTCCAGGCTCTGAGCTGTCAGCACAGAACCCAATGCGGGGCTCAAACCCACGAACTGTGAGATCATGACCTGAGCTGAAGTTGGACGCTTAACCGACTGAGCCACCCAGGTGCCCCTGTTTGATGTAATTTGAACAGAATTGTTTCATAATTTTGATGCAATAAAAAAGTTATAATACTTCAGGGTATCTCGTGTTATGATCCTCACTCTTAAAATCTATGAGGTTCCTTTCTAACCATTTTAATATCCCTGAATTATTTCCAAACATGATTACTCTGAAGACTAACCAGTATGAGTACTAATGAGTAGAGTGTATATAAATTTTAATGCAGCAGAAAGATCAGAACGAACTCTAATGTAATGTAACAGGTGGTGCATTAGTTTTCTACTGCTGCTGTAACAAATTACCACACAAATTACTTTTCTGATAGTTCTGGAAGTGAGAGTCTGAAATGGGTCTCACTGAGCTAACATCAAGGTTTCAGCAAGGCTGCCTTACTTTCTGGAGGTTTTCAGGAAGAATTCATTTTCTTTCCCTTTGCTGTTTCTATTTTTTTTTTTTTTATAAAAAATATTTATATTTTAAAATATGGGGGGGAGAGAGAGAGAGAGAGAGGGAGACCGCACAGGGGAAGGGCAGAGAGGAGGGCAGACAGAGAATCTCTGTGAGGACAGCAGAGGACCCAATGTGGGGCTTGAACTCCTGAACCCTGAGATTATGACCTGAGCCAACAACATCAGTCCAAGTTTTTTTAAACATTGCCACATCTCTCATTCTCCTTCTGCTTACCTTTTCTACTAATATTGACTCTTATAATTATATTGGACCCACCTGCATAATACAGTCTAATTGCCCCATGTCAAGGTCAGTTGATAACCTTCATTCCTCCTGCAACTTTAATTCCCCTTTGCCATGTAATCTAACATACTCACGGGTCCTGGAGTTAGGTCGTGGCTATCTTCAGGAGGCCATTATTCTGCCTATCACAGGTAGTCAATGGAAGGTGCGGAAGAGGCAGACATCATGCTTAGATTGAACTAGAGAGATTTATAGTAAGTTAATGTTACAGAAGGTACATAAAATACAGCAATCTGCCTAAGTATGACATTGCTTTCAAATCTACTTCCTATTTCCTCCTAATATAAATATAAATATAGGTAATTATTATTTAATCAGTACTTTATGTCCTTAAAATATATTTTGGGAAAAAGCCAACATTTGATTTATTTTCAGATAATATCCTAGACAATGTCCTGATCCACCTGGAGGGACTTTTACAAAAGTATAATATGGTACTGGGGATATATTACCCAATTTCTTTCTTTTAATTATCTCTATACCCAACATGGAGCTCAAACTTACCCTGACATCAAGAGTCACATGCTCTTCCAACTGGGCCATCAGGCCCCATATATCATTCAACCATTAAGACCATGCTGGTCCTTCACGTTCAAACTTCCTTACCAGTAAATGGCCAAAGGACCTAACGGTAGCTTCATTTCAGAATAAGCTGCCTAGATTCTAACCCAATTTTATTTATTTATATGCTTGTTTATTTTTTGGACAACTATTTACACTTTCTTTTAAGTCTTCAAAGTAGTGAAAACTATGATAGTCACACTGCTGAGTAAAGATGGGATGCTGTATTTTGAGGCACAGAAAGCATTTTTGAAACTAAAACTAAGACATTTGGGGCTTTTTTGGTGTGTTTTACTTTAGCAAGAAGTTTTCTTTAATAGTTAATTTCATTAAGCAAATGTGGCTAAACATCTGCTCTGTGCTAGAACTCATGCTAGTCATTTGGAATAAGTCATTAATTAATTTAATAATTATTTATTGAGTTTCCACTCTGCACAAGGAACTTTTTTATGTTAAGTTCCTCAGTGACCTTACATTTTAGTGCGAGAGATGGACAATAAACAAGTAAAAAATATATTTAATAAGTACTGTGAATAAAAATAAAGAAAAAAAGGGGATGTGAGAAAAGCAGAGACTTCAGGGGTCAAAGAAGGCCCCTTAGGTAAGGTGATATGAGCAGAAACTTGAGTTGGGAAGTGAGCCACAGGAATAAAGGTTGAGCAAATTGTCTAGAAGGAACAGCAAGTTCAGGCACAAGAAGTTGAAGCATGCCCAGTATGTTCCAGAGAAAGCACAGTATGTATGGCCAAAGGAGGGCAAGATTTAAGAAAAGCAGATAGAGGCATGTGGGTGGCTCAGTTGGCTAAGCATCTGACTTCAGCTCAGGTCATGACTTCATGGCTTGTGAGTTCGAGCCCGGTGTCTGGCTTTGTGCTGAGAGCTCAAAGCCTGGAGCCTGCTTGGGATTCTGTCTCCCTCTCTCTCTGCCCCTCCCCCACTCATTCTCTCCCTCCCTCTCTCTCTCAAAAATAAACTATTAAAGAAGAGAAGCAGATGAAGTGAGCAAAGCAGCGAGGTAAGGAGAGGTACAGGTTCTACACGGTCTTCTACAGGGTGAAGATCTGGTGAAAGGGAAAATGACAAGAATCAGAGGAGGATGACAATTTTCATAAAGTTAGATTATTGCTCTAACAAAAAACAAAAATGAAGTTTTCCATCTACATTAGGGCTTTCTTCTAGTTTATCTGATGCCATGGCTAAGTTCAGCAACCATTAGATTTTTCCTGCCTGATTACTTTTTATACAATGAATTTATATTTTACTAGTCCTGGGATGCCAGTACATCGCAATGCATATTAGACTTCAGAATAGGATTGAAAAACAATAACTTGAAAGCACATTTTGTCATCCAATACTTGAGGACTAAAACATTTATGTTTGATAAACAAATCATTTAAAAACTAAAGAGTAAGTAACTAAAGATTCTTTTGGCCATCACAAGATTCTGACCATGATGTCTGCAATTAATCCTATACACCAGGCACCAAGTATATATCCTTTAAAAAAAAAAAACACGTTTATTTTTGAGATAGCGCGGGAGCAGGGGAGGGACGGGAGGAGGAGGGCGGGCAGAAAATCTTAAGTGGGAGAATCTATGCCAGCGCCCCCCATGATGACCTAAGCCTGAACCAAGAGTCCGAGGCTTAACCAACTGCACCACCCAGGTACCCCTTAAGTAGATAATCTTTTACTCCTAGCAATACCCTATTATTATCCCTATTTTATGAAAAGAAAGTTGAAGTTCAAAATGAATGGTTAAACTTTTCCAAGGTGTCTCTCTGTTCTTAAGTAGTTGAGTCAGTTGCCCCGACCTAGGGGGTTTAGGACTCCAAGTTTTCTTCCCCCATATTTCTGTTTACTTCTGTATCTTTTTATTTCCAGAATCTTCCAGTATCTGGTTTCTACTAGGCGCTCCTCGAAAAAAATACAAGCTAAAGCTTTACACTGAAGGTAGCATTACTGTTATTCCTGGCATCCTCACCAACACACCTTAGATCTTCCCCCTTTCAGGAGGGAAAGGCATGTCCAGATATCGTTTCAGGCTTGCATGAAGACTAGTAATTCCGAGTTGTATGTTCAACCCCATTTCACTCTTTCTTGCACTGGAGACCCCGAATTTTGACACCGTGATGGGGGAAAAAAGTCTACTACTGATTATCTCAGTCCGCCTTCCTCATTCCCGTTAGGAGAGGGGCCTCAGGTCCATGCCTGCCTTCTTTTCCGGGACTGCGCCTACGGAACGAGAGCTCCTGGGACTCAGGGGTTTTGCAGACCCAAAAAAAAAAAAAAAAAAAGAAATCAAAGCTCCGGGCTCGCGGGTCATTAGGAATCCGCAGTGCCCGTAGTTCCTTCCAGCCGGTTTTCTGTTCGTCCTTCCCCGAGAGCTCTCCTGGCCTGTGGTTGGCAAAAACCTGCACTGGAGGCGTGCAAACACCAACGGTAAGCAAGCCAATCCTCCCCACGACAGGGGAAAAGACAGCTCCACCCCTCGGATCTTGGAAGATGGGGCCGGAGCGACGCTTCGCATGCGCGCTGCCGTCAGGTCGACGCACGGGCACGCCGGCCCCGCCCACAACCTCGCAAGTCTGGTTTCCGGCGGGAGCCTGGACCGCGGGCGGAGGTGAGAGTGTTGGTCGGGTGGTGGAGCTGGAGCTGGCTGGCGCTGCCCTGTGGTACTCGCCGGAATGCCTCACTTGGAAAACATGGTGCTTTGTCGCGAGTCCCAAGTGTCCACCTTGCAGTCCCTGTTTGGAGAGGTATTGTGGTCAAACTGCCTTTTCTCTTCCAAATCCAGGAGGCAAACATTTCCGTGGTCTTGCGACATGTTCTAATTTTTGGGGGGGGTTCGTGTTTGGATTGGGGGGTAGTACTCCAAGTTTTTGCATTGAGAACAGGGGTTAGTGTAGGTCTATTCAACTCCTATACCCAAAGTAACTTATTAGCCCCTTTAAAAGATAACGGCACAGGCAGCAAGCACCGCAGGACGTTGGCCCAGGACGTGTTCGTTTACACACGGCACGCTTTTGAGATGCTTAGCCCAAAGTAGCCGCTGGAAGTTGCTTAGTATCTTACCTCAGCTGAGCAAGACTTTATACGACAGGAGTGTTTGCAGTGTTATTTTTTCAAATGTAAGTTGGCACGTTTCATTGAGGTAATAGGTGTAAATGAAGCGTGGATATACGTGGTGGTTTGCAAGACCCGTGAGGGCCAAGGCAGCCCTCAGCTTTAAGACTTGAGCAGCTTTTCCAGAATTGCCAAAGCCTTGAGATCTCACTCTAGAATTGTTGACCAGCAGTTCAGGTGATGCCAGAGAGAAGAGGGAGGCAAGTGTTGACTTTGAATGAACAGTTAGTTAGGAGGTAAGTAGTCACCAGTTCAGAACTTAATCTCCTTTTATTTTCTGGTGGCCTGTGGTGAGCCTTTTGCTTCAGCATTATTAATTAGACATGGAGTTAAGTTAATCAGACTTGGGTCTAATCTGTGAGGAGCATAAATGAGAGTTTAGGCTTAGACTCATTCGTTACCCTCCCCCTCAACCATCTTCTGGTTTGCTTTTTAAAACATTTTTTAAAATGTTTTTTTATTTATTTCTGAGAGAGGGAGAGACAGCATGAACAGGGGAGGGTCAGAGAGAGAGCACAGAATCCGGAACAGGCTCCAGGCTCTGAGCTGGCTGTCAGCCCAGAGCCCGACGCTGGGCTCGAACCCACGAACTGTGAGATCATGACCTGAGCTGAAGTCAGTGCTTAGCTTAGCTGACTGAGCCACCCAGGTGCCCCTTGGTTTGCTTTCTTAAGTACTTGTATCCAACAAAGAATGCCGGATGGCAGTCTGAGTCTGTGAAGTATGGAAAAGTACCACCCTTCTAAAGGTGCACAGTAGTTAGGGAAGTAAGAGATCAATGACTGCATCCTCAGTATTCTGGTTATAAAGCTTTCAGTTCGAGTTATCCCTATCATCACTGAAATACTTTATTGGTTATGCTTTATGCATTCCTTCCTTGGAAATGATAAACCCAGATCACTCCAACTAGAAACAGTCCTCCAAAAAAAAAAAAAAATTGGCCAATAGAGATGACTGGTATGGGTTTGGTGTTGATCACAGAAAAGGTTTTGACCTTTGCTTTTTACTGCAAATTACATTTAACAATATTAATATGGTTTTTTTCCTAGATTTTATCGTTGTTTTATTTGATGAAATGTGTACATTTAGGCCAGGATAAATGTAGTATGCATAATTTAAAAGTACCCTGTAAATTTTCTTAAGAACAGGGGACTCTTGAAATTCCTTCCACCTTTGTGATTATATATGCTTAGGTTCAAAGCTCTGCAATGTACAGTGAATTTGCAGACTGTGGGAATGGATTCTTTAAAGAGGTAAGATAAAAATGAAGGATGGTCAAAGTTATCCTTGAAAAATCTCTGAAATCTCCTATAAATTTGAAAATATAAGAGTTCTTATATAATGAACCTGCACAATAATAAAAAATATAAATATATACTGTATATATAGCATGTAGATATGTAACACATACTAAATATGCCAAATATAGTTTTTCAGAAATTTTAATTTCTTTTTTTCTGAGAGAGAGAGAGAGTATGAGCAGGGGAGGGGCAGAGAGGGAGAGAGATTCCCAAGCAGGCTCCATGCCCAGCATGGAGCTTGATGCAGGGCTTGATCTCACAACTATGAGATCATGACCTGAGCTGAAATCAAGAGTCGACACTTAAATGACTGAGGTGCCCTAGACATTTCAATTTCTATATAGAGAAAGTGCTTAGGATTGAATTCAAGTTAAGTTCAGAGTGTGAACATGGATCCAGTGTATGGTAACTGTTGAAGTAATTTGGACTGAATATTTTACTTGACCATGAAAAACTTTCTCATGAGTAGATAATTGTTTATTTTCTGTTTTTTTTTTTTTAATGTGCAGACTAATACTTGTCTTTTTTTCTCCTAGAGACATCATTTCAGCTTCCCATCAATTTTTATTTATGGACATACTGCCAGTGGAAAGACCTATGTAACACAAACTTTGTTGAAAACTTTAGAGGTAAGAATAACCCTGGGATCATGACCTGGGCCAAAATCAAGAGTTGGGCGCTCAACTGACTGAGCCACCCAGGCATTTCAGACTAATTTTTGTTTGAGATATTTTGGACTCTAGTTTGCAAGGGAATAGGGTAAAAGAAGCCTTATAAGAAGTGTAAGGTAGCCTTAGTTACATTGTTACTCTGAAAGATAAAGAAAGGCTTCCTTCTTGGGTGAGATTTGTGGAACATCACTAAAAATAGTTATACGTCCCATTATTTGTGCCAGATGCCAAAAGTTATCTTCCTCAAAATGATCAATACTGATTTTGTGATTTTATTTTGAGAACAGACTGTACTTTTAAGCAAGTCTTTGTTTCCTTGTTACTTCTGGAATTACCTCCATTTTGATTTTTGAATGAAGAGCTAGCTTAATCCTCATAGGAGGATTACTGTGGTTTTAAACTCTTAAAATTCTTTTTTATTTAGGTTTGTTCATCATTAGAATATTATCTTAAAATTAGTATGAAATTCCTACTAAGAATTTTAACACATATTAGGTTTTTTTGGTAAGAATTCTTTAGAGGGAAGCACAGATTTGCTCTGAATCCCTATAGGAAACAAATGGCAAACTCAAATAATTGAAGTGAGTTTAATGAAGATACTATTATACAGAGATTGAAGAAATGTTAAGGGAATCAATAAGGGATGGTAAAGCACTGAGAGCTTTTGCCTTCCCTAGATCTGAGTGGACCACAGGAGGGAGCTGTTACCAGATCACAGCAAGAGCTGTCGCTTTAGATGAGGAGCTGCTCCACTAGAGCTGTGACCTTTGGTAGAAGAATGTAGCCATGATAGAACTGTGGGTGTGAGGCAAGGGAATATTCATTTTCTCTCTGTTACCACTTCCTTCGGGCTCCTGGTTCTTCTCATTGGCTGAATCCAACTGGAGCCAGAAAATACGAGAGTCTGGATGATACCGTCTATAGTGGCTAGCCTCCTGGGGCACAGAGCAGGTTGGGGAACGGCCGGGGAGTGGGGGGAGTAGATGAGAAGGACAAGTGGAGAACATCCAGCAGAGCTGTTACTGGATATGCGTGTTTTCTCTTATGTTTACACTTTTTTTGCTTGTTTTGTTTTTGTTTTTGTTTTCAGCTCCCACATGTCTTTGTGAATTGTGTTGAATGTTTTACCTTGAGGCTGCTCTTGGAACAAATTTTAAACAAATTGAATCATCTTAGTTCTTCAGAAGATCAATGTTCTACCCACATAACCTGTGAAACATTTAATGATTTTGTTCGCTTGTTTAAACAAGTAACCAAAGCTGAAAGTCTCAAGGATCAGACTGTATATATTGTAAGTAATTTAATTTCCTTATACCATCTATTTGAAAGTTGGTTTCTTTATTAGGTCAATTCCTGTATATTTGTTTTGAGTCTCATTGTGTATGGTGCACTGTGTAAGGGGCTTTTGGGATACAGAAATGTTTTAGATGTATTTTTTTATCCAAAGGGAACTTCAGTGTAATGGAGGAGTTGTGACATATACTACGTTTGATCATGCGTGAGTGTGATAAGTGATAACCATGAGATGCAGAGTACTGATGAAGGCATATATGGTACAGCTTCATGAGGCGATAGCATTAGAGATAGACCTAAAAGGATAGTTAGGGGATTATAGGATGAAACTGAAGAAGGGGAATTTAGATGTTAGGAATTATGTAAGGAAAGGCATGCAGATCAGTGGAAGCTAGGGAATGCAAATAGTCTAGGTTTAGTGGGTAATAATGTATGAAAGGAGAAAAAAGCTAGGGAGGTAGGGGAGGCAGAAAAAAGAGTGTCTTGAAAACTCTACTAAAGTGCTTTATTTCATGTACTGGACAGTGAGGAGGTAGTGCTGATTTTAGAGCAGCAAATATGTTTAACATGGAAAGCAGGCTAAATAGATGGAGAGGGAACGGTGATGACAGACTCAGGTCTAAAAGAATGGTTTTCAGGCTCTTATAGCTGTTTCAACTAGAGGAAATTTGGGCCCGGATTAGACTTGGGGCAGAAGATGCAGAAAGGAATAATGGAAGAGACAGCGACTGTCAAATTCTTCAGCTATGTCTGGAGTAGGTTTGTGAGAAAAGATGAATCACTTGATTTTTGTTTGGCTAAGTTTGAACTGTTAGTTGTTACATTAATGTGAAAATGATTAGCAGACACCTGAAAGTGTATACTATTTTTATTTTAGTGGATTTTTTATAATACTTTAATCCTTTTTAAAAAAATGATTACCTCTGGAATTGGAATTAAGTTTTAATATAATGCCTTATCAAAACTGCTAAGTTGTAAACTCACTGAAGAGACCAAATCTTATGGATTCTTGCATCTCCTGAAATGTATAAAATAGTTCCTTCCACATTTTCATTTCATTCATTTATTTACTCAGCAAGTAATTATTCAGCATTTCCCATATGCCAGGCACTGTTTTAAATACTGGAGCTAGAACATGGTACAAATTAGAGTCCCTTGCCCTCCTGCAGTTTATAGTGTAGTTGAGGAAGATAGATGAAAAGTAAGTTAATAGTAGTATGTCGGATATAATAAGCTAATAGAGTAAAGAAGAATCAATTAATTTTTCTAAATAGAGAAGATCTCACTGAGATGATGATAACTGAGCTAAAACCTGAAAGAAGTGAGGAGAAAGCCATGAAGATATGTGAAAAAAGAGTATTCAGGCAAAGAGATGAACATAAGAGTACAAAGGCTGGAACATGCTTTGTGTATTCAGAGAACACCAAGGAGGCCATTGTGGTTGGGCTAGTTTAAGTAAGGGGGAGATTGGTAATGTTGAGAATCTAATGAAGGGTGCAAGCATAGAAGCATGCAGACTAGCATTACGGGTTGAATTGTTTCCTCCAAAAATTCACATGCTGAAGTTCTCAACCGTAGTACCTCAGAATGTGGCCTTATTTGGAAATAGGGTCATGGCAGTTCTAATTAAGATGAAGTTAAGTGGTTTGGGTCCCTAATTTAGTATGACTGGTGTCCTTATAAAAAGAGGAAATTTGGAGATAAGACACGCACATAGGGAGGATGCCACATAAAGATTGGAGGTATGCTGCCACAGGCCAAGGGACTGCCAGAAACCAGGAGAGAAATCTGGAACAGTTCCTCCTCTAGCACCTTTGGAGGAAGCATGGCCCTGCCAATACCTTGATCTTGGACTTCTAGCTTCTGGAACTGTGAGATAATAAATTTGTGTTGTTGAAGTCACCCTGTTGGTAGTGCTTTCTTATGGCCGCTGTAGGAAACTACTATAGCTGGTTCTGAGGCATTTATGATAATCTAGGCAAAACAAGTTGGCTTAGAGCAGGCTGGTAGCAGTTGATGTGGTAAGAAGGGGTCTGGATATATTTTGACAGAATTTTCTGATAGATTGAATATAGAGGAGGAGAGAAAGAACAAAGTTAAGGATGACTCAGAAGTTTTTGTGCACTTGAAAGGATGGAGTTGTCATTATCTTAGTGGAGGAAACTACAGCAGATGAGGTCTTGTTGGGTAGGGAAGGAGTGATGAGGAGTTTGGCTTTGGGCATGTTAAATCAAGTACAGGTGTTCATTTGGCACTTGGACACTGGAGTCTTGGGTCAAGAGTGGTCCATAGTGGAGATACAATTTTGGAGTTGTGAGAATAGAGGTAGTAGTGTTGTTTTTTTTTTTTAAATTTTTTGAGAGAGAAAGAGCAGGGGAGGATCAGAGAGAGAGAGAGAGAGAGAAAGAGAATCCCAAGCAGGCTCTACAGTGTCAGCACAGAGCCCAGTCTGGGGCTTGAACCCACGAACTGTGAGAACATGACCTGAGCCCAGTTAAGAGTTGGACACTCAACTGAGCCACCAAGATGCCCCTACAGGTTGTAGTTCTTAAAGTTGTGGGGCTATTAGCTCACCAAGAGGGTGAGTGAGTTAGAAAAGAGGCGAGTCAAATGCCTGAGTCGTGAGACAACCCATTGGTTATGGGATGAGGAGGTGAGGAAAAATAAACGAGGAGATGAAAAACAAATGAGGACAGAGAAGTCAGTGATGTATAGAGAAAACTTGGGAAAGTTGCAGTTATGGCAGTCTTGCTAGCCTCTCTCTTTTTTGGTCCTATGACTAGGGAGAGCAGGGTTTTGATGGGGTTTTTTTTGGTTTATTTTCATTAGACTTTCTGTGTTGCTGGCTTCTTCAACTCCGCATATGGGGCTGTGTGCGGCAAAAAGATATACTCTCTGAGGTGAATTGGTCATTCCTCCATTCTTGAGGTCCCAAGTGGGTCTGCCTTCTCTCTGCCTATAGAACCCTGTTTGTTTTATATATAATATTCGAGATTCTTAGTTTTACTCAAGAGGAATAGGAAAAAGATATCTACTCCATCTTCTCAGAGGTGGAAATCTAATTTCTTTTAAAATGCAAGTGCATAGTGAAGAATACAGCTGATACAGTTTCACAACATTATGTTGATTTATGCTAAAGCAACTCTAGTTTAACCCGCCATTACTTGCACCATCAATGCAAATATCAACATGGTGAAGAAGGCAAATAATATTTCAGTATTATTATGAAAATACTTTTGACCTTGCCAACCTTTTGAAAGGGTATCAGAGACCATCCTTCGCAGCCCCAGAGGGCCACAGATCATATATACCCCCGAAACCGATGTTCTAAGAAATAAGTTGGTCTTTCAGTGAGATAAGGTAGGAGACAAAATCACTAGTGGTGAGGAATTTAATGAATTAAGAGTCCATATCAGAAGGGGGTCATTAATGTGGGTTTTGAAATATCCAAAAAATATAGGAGTTATATTAGAGACGTATTAGTAAGAAACTGTAATATTTAAAGAATGAGAGGAAATGACCTCAGTACATGTGGATGACAACAAGGAGAGTTGCAAAGCTGAATGTCTTTAGGTAGGAGGAAAAAATCGGTATTGTAGGAACAGGGACAGCTGGCTGGCTCAGTTGGAAGAGCATGCAAACTCTTGATCTCAGGGTTGTGAGTTCAAGCCCCATATTGGGTGTAGGGATTACTTAAATAAAACTTAAAAAAATAATTTTAGGAATGGCCTTGACAAATAAGTAGGACCCTACTCATATTTTCAGATTCAACGGATAAAAGTAGGTATTTAGTAAGTACTTATTAATTGACTAAACATTAAGTGTGAAAAAGTTTGCAGGTGCTTAGTGTGGAACATTTTAAGAGTACATCTATAGACTGTTTAGCCTTCTAATATATGAATTGGTAAGATTCAATACTTAAGAAATAAAGAAAGGTGGCTGAAAATATTTTCTAGTCAATAAACCGGGTTGCAAATCAAGAGTCTATTAGAATGCTTTTGTGTAAATTATTAAGATAAATGTTTAAATCTGAATTAAAGTTTTTACTTCTCTGAATATTAGTTATCTGATAATTGCTTTTGAAGAAGGATCATTAATTAGAGTGGGTTAACTAAATTAAATTAGAAGAATGAACTATTAATTTACAGCTTCAGCCTTGTGTTTTGCATTAAAATGGGCATAAAAACAGACCATTTATTTGTATTAATCTGTGTCCTGGATGAGAGAGTTATTTAAATGGAGATTGATGGGGAAATTGCATAATTGCATAGTAGAGAAACTAATTTATATCTTTTTAGCAATAAATAATTTTAGCTTTATTTTGTCTAATTAGGAATGAAATATCTTAAGTTGATTACAGGCTGTCTATTAATTAATAAAACAGTTACAAAACAATTGGGACTACTTAGGGAAACAATATCACATTCTTTGCATTTTAATTTTATTCCTAATTTAAATGATTATAATTTCCAGTAGGATTTATTAATAAAGTGTAAATGTTTTTTAAAAAAGACCCCAACTTTCTTTACTTCAGTTCTGAGAAGAAAATGTACAAGATAAATCTAGAACATTTTGCTATAATAGAAAGCTAGGAAACTTCATCTACAATTAGGGTCATTTCAAAAAGACACAGAAGCTCATGTATTGAAAGAATTAATATTGTTAAAATGTTTGTAGTACCCAAAGCCATCTATAGGAATCAGTGCAATCCCTATCAAAATTCCAATGACATTTTTCTCAGAGATAGAGAAAACGATCTTAAAATTTGTATGGAATCACAGAAGATGGAATAGCCAAAGCAAAGCTGGGAAAGAAAAAAAAAAACTTGGGACATTATACTTCTTAATTTCAAACTATACTGAAAAGGTATAGTAAAACAGTATGGTACTGGGATAAAAGTGGACACATTGGCCAATATAACAGAATTGAGAACACAGAAATAAACCTTCCCATATATATAAAGTCAGCTAATATCTGGCAAGGGAGCCAAGAGTGCTCATTGAAGAAAGGCTAGTGTTTTCAGTAAATGGTGATGGGAAAACTGGATAACCACCTGCAGAAGAGTGAAGTTAGACCCTTGTCTTACACCGTGCACAAAAATTAACTTGAAATGAATTAAAGATTTAAGTATAAAACCTGAAACCATGACACTCCTAGGGGGGGAAAATAGAGGAAATGTTCCTTGACAATGGTCTTGGCAACAGCTTTTAAAATATGATACCAAGTGGGGCGTCTGGGTGGCTTAGTCGGTTGGGCGTCCGACTTTCGCTTAGGTCATGATCTCGCGGTTTGAGGGTTCGAGCCCTGCGTCGGGCTCTGTGCTGACTGCCAGCTCGGAGCCTGGAGCCTGTTTCAGTCTGTGACTCCCTCTCTCTCTGACCCTCCCCTGCTCACGCGGTCTCTCTCTCTCTCTCCTAGAAATAAATAAAACATTTAATAAAAATAAAAAAATTAAAATTAAAAAAATTAAAAAAAAAAAATAAAATATGATACCAAGAGTGTAAGCAACAGAAGCGAGAATAAGTGGGACTACATTGAACTAAAACACTTATGCACAGCAAAAGAAATAATCACCAAAATAAAGGCATTCTAGAGAATGAGAGAAAATGCTTGCAATCATCTGCTGAACAAGGGATTAATATCCAATAAATAAAGAACTCATAGAACTCCATAGTAAAAAAATAAAAAATCTGGTTAGAAAATGGGCAGAAGACCTGAATAGACATTTTTCCAAAGAAGACATACAGATGGTCAACAGGTACATGAAAAGGTGCTCAACATCACTAATTATCAAGGAAGTGCAAATCAAAACCATGAAATATCACTTCAAACCTGTTAGAATGCCTGTCATTCAAAAGACAAGAGATAAGTATTGGTGAGAATGTGGAGAAAAGGGAACCATTGTGCACTGTTCTTGGGAAGGTTAATTGGTATAGCCACTATGAGAAAAACAGTATAGGGGTGCCTGGGTGGCTCAGTCGGTTAAGCGTCTGACTTTGGCTCGGGTCATGATCTCACCGTTCATGGGTTCGAGCCCCACATCAGGCTCTGTGCTGACAACTAGCTCAGAGCCTGTTTCGGATTCTGTGTCTCCCTCTCTCTCTCTGACCCTCCCCTGCTCACGCTGTCTCTCTCTCTCTCAGAAATAAATAAAACATCAAAAAATTAAAAAAAAAAAGAAAAACAGTATAAATGTTCCTTAAAACATTAAAAATAGAACTGCCATATGATTCCACAATCCCACTTCTGGGTATATAGATGAAGGAGATGAAATCAGGGTGTCAAAGAGATATCTGCACTCCTATGTTCATTGCAGTTTTATTCACAATAGCCAAGTCATAGAAACATCCTAAGTGGCCTTCAGTGGATGAATGGATAAAGAAGATGTTTGTGTGTGTGTGTGTGTATACATATATATGTGTATGCGTACATATATGTACATATGTGTACATATACATATATGTGTATGTGTACATATCTATATGTGTATATATGTATACATACACACACAATGGAATATTGTTCAGCCATGAGAAAGAAAGAAATCCTGCCGTTTGTGACAACATGGATGGACCTTGAGGGCATTATGCTGTGTGAACTAAGTCAGGCAGAGACAATTATATGTGGAATCTAAAAAGCCAAACTCATAGGAGCAAAGTAAAATGGTTACTAGGGACTGTGGGGTAAAGGAAATGGAGAGATGTTGGTCAAAGAATACAAACTTCTAGTTATAAGATGAATAAGTTCTAGAGAATCTAATGTACAACATGGTGATTATAGTTAATGCTATACTGTGTTATATATACTTGAATGTTGCTAAGAGAGTAGAATAAATCTTAAATGGCCTTGCCATGAAAAAGAAATAATTATGTGAAGTGATGGAAATGTCAGCCAAAGTTATGGTGGAAATCCTTTTGCAGTATATAATTATATCAGATTGACACATCGTGTTCTGTAAATTTTGCAGTGTTATATGTCAGTTACATTTCAAAGCTGCGGAGACAAAAAGGACCCAGAAGCTACTTTGAAGAGGCTTCCAGTGGCCAAACATGGTACGGTTTGGCCATCGAAAAGAACGATCAATTCAGTAGATGGAAGCACAACAGATGTGTTAAAATCCATGCATTCGTAATGATACTAAACAAGCAGATAAAAACCACAAAACCTCAGCTCATTGGTTACCATGAGAATTTCATTTGCTAGGACTAGGCTGAATAATGGCCTCTGAGGATATCAGGTCCTAATCCCTAGAACCTATAAATGGCCCCTTGGAAAAAGAGCCTTTGGAAATGTGATTAAGTTAAGGATCTAGAGATGGGGAAATGTATCAGGTTTATCTGGGTGAGCCCAAAATGCAGTCACAAATGTTTGTGTAGGAGGATTTGATTAAACCACACACACGCAAAGTAAGTGAGAAGTGTTGCAGCCACAAGCCAAAGAATACTGGCAACTGCCAGAAGCTGGAAGAGGCAAAGAATGGATTGTACCCTAGAGCTGTTGGAGGGAGTGTGGCCCTTCAGAAACCTTGATTTGGGCCCCATGAAACTGATTTCAGACTTACAGCTTCCAGATCTGTGAGAGAATAAATTTTTAGTCTGTTTCAAGCCACCACGTTTGTGTGATGATGTGTTACAGCAACCACAGAGGCACAAACTTATTTTGGAAGTTGGTAGATAAAAGGAAAGAATCAAGCATATATCCCTTCTGTCCTCTGTGAACTTTATTTCTGAGTAACTAAGTAACAGATGAGGAAAAATTCTTTCTAGAAAAACATCCTTCAATAAGTGAAGAAAGAATCTTAGAAAATTATAGTTTTGCAGTCCCTAATACATAGGCAGGGATAATCAATTGAAATCATTTGCTGAAAGGCTGCTGGGGAACTTTATAATGGATGGATCAGGCTGAGAATACCTGAAACTGTCAATCAATCTTAATGTCAGAAAAAGAGAGTCAGGTATTGTGTTTCTGCTGATGTGATTCAGTAAGAAATATAGAGCACTATTTGTGAAGTATTCTTGCCCAAAAGTTGAACCTGAATCTGATCAGACCTCTAGATTTATCAACTATTTTACAGGAAATATAGGGGATATAGGAACATGTTAAATGACACTACAGAGATGCAGTCATCCAATTCAGAATATGGAAAATTCTACACAACAGATGACCTCTTTACTTCATTGAATATATAACAACAAAACAAACAAACAAATGAAGAGTCAGGGGAAATGTTACTAATTTAAAATTGACTAGAAGACAAACCAAATATGATAAGATTCAACTTATGAACCTTTTTGGATCCTGAATCAAATAAGTGAACTCTAAGGAGACATTTGTGGGACAAATGGGGAAATATGAGTACTAGTTATTAGATGACATTAAGGAGTATTGTTAAATTTTTTAGGCATGATAATGATACTGAGGTTATGTTTTTTAAAAAAAGTCTTCGTATCTTAGATCTACATATAACATATTTATGGATGGAATAGTTATGTCTGGGGTTCGCTTTAACATAATCCAGCAAGATGGTAGAGGAGAAAAGTGGAGGTGGATAGAAAAAACAAAAAGTAAAACAAAAAGTAAAAACAAAGGTTAGATTAAATAGATTCAATATTTTAGACAATGCTTTGAAGACCTTGATTTTTGTTTTTATGGACTAATGGATGACTTCTTGAAGTAACTTTTTTTAACATGTTTTATCAAAATTTCAAACATATAAAGAGAATAGTGTAATATACTCTAGTGAACCCATCATCCAGCTTCAAGTATTATTAACATGTGGTCACACCTGTGTGACCCTTTATCTTTATCCCTTCATTGTTTCCTGTGTTATGTTATCCATAAATATATATATACATTCTCTCTATATCATATATCCATGAATATGTGCTAGATCTACATATACTATGTATATTATGTCTTTTAAAATAATATATATATAATATAATCCTAATAGTGTTATCATAACTGAACAAAATGTAACTTTTATCAAATAGAATAAAAAATGCATCCAGTTGTGTTTCTTGTATACCTAGTAAGATATCCTTAGAGTACTGATAATATACCTATAAAAGAAACCTGTTTAATGTAACTGTGATTCATTTTCTGTTTAGAAACTTCGGTTAAAATATGATATAAGTAGTCTATTTTTTATTTTACTAATTTGGCCTATTTGAATGTCTTCTACAAATGTAAATACCGTTTGAAAATTAATTCCTAGGTTACAATTTTTCTTTTTAACATAGAAAATTCACATCTTGAATTGTGCAGTATATTATGTAAATGTTTTGTAGAAGGCTTTGTAAATTGATTTTGACACTGTATTTTTTTTTTTAAATTAGGTTCTAGACAAAGCAGAATATCTAAGAGATATGGAAGCAAATCTTTTGCCTGGGTTTCTTAGGTTACAAGAATTGGTAAGTAATGTATGAGTCTTTTCACCCTATGACCTAATCAATTGATTGTCTTGTCAGATATTTTCCTTTTGCCAATCTGACAGGTGAGAGACGAATCTTAACATAATTTAACTTGCACTTCTTTATTATGAATGTTATTGAACATTTTTCCAAACTAAAAGCAGTTTGTGACTTGGTAGCATTTATTCTTTCTTTATTTTCGCTTTTTATTTCTAATTGTGAAATGACTAACCTTGCTCTTTTAAAAGCTTTTAGTTGTTTGCTGAAGTAGTTGGTGGGGGCCTAGACTTTAAACTTTCTGTAAGAATTTTAAAATTTTCTTTTGAGTAATCTACAGAATTAGTAGTCTAAAGGTAGGTCTGTTTTGGGTAATCTGGAGTCTATCTCTTGGCTAGTCAGTGTCCGAACCAGCTTTGTATTTGAATTTATAATTGTGTTGGTGCTGAATAGTAGTAATACTACTCTAATTGTTGTGGAGTAATAAGAAGAGAATAGGGATGAACTTAACATGCATATGTGTCAGGTCAAACCTAATAATAATATGGCAAAAGCAGGGTTTTACAGTAGTTTGAATAAAGAAAATTGGGTATAGGAAAGCTAACCTCAAAAGAACTGTGGCTGTTGCTTATTTGTACCATAAGTATGAAGTAAGCAAAGATTTAGTTTGAGCAAAACAGCATTGTTAATCATATTCAATCACTGTTTAAATTTTATTGATTTTGTAGTTTTGTATTTAACTAACAAATTTATTTTTCTTTTATAATTCTATAAGTGCTTAGAGCATAAATAGCTTATACCTACCTAGTTTTATGTCTTTATTTAAGTATTAGGTAACATTATAATAAAAGTTAATATTTGGAGAGACCGTGTTTACAGCATTTCCACCTTTGAAAAGTTGAACATTTACTGAACATATTACTGAAATTTGAGAAACAGTCAGAAGTTAAGAGAGGCTTTCCAAGTGCCACTGAAATCATTATGTGCCTAAGGTCAATTCCTAAACTTCACTTTTATTTTTATTTTATTTTTTTATTTTTGTAATGTTTTTATTTATATTTGAGAGAGAGAGTGTAAGCAGGGGAGGGGCAGAGAGAGAGGGAGGCAGAGGAAACCAGGCAGGCTCTGTGCTGACAACAGAGAGCCCGATGCGGGGCTCGAACTCACAAACCATGAGATCATGACCTGAGCTGAAGTTGGTTACTTAACCAACTGAGCCACCCAGGCACCCCTAAAATTCACTTTTAGTAATAGTATTGGGCAGGGGTGAGATGTCAGAAGACAGGAAGAGAATTAGTGTAGCTCTTGGTAGCCTATCCTGGAAATTTATTTGCTACAGTCTAGCCTTTGCTAGTTTGATTAACTCTTGGCACTTTACTACTGAGACCGGCAACTCATCTTCTTTGATTAGATGCCTTCTTCTTCACTTCTTTTTATTGTTTTGTTGTGTTGCATTTGTGGATTATTTGTATGACTTCATCCACTGTCCTCATTGCCCTGGGATTCCTTGTCTGGTTTCCAAGTACATTCTTGCTGTCCTCTGCTCTTACACCATAGCTTACCTCAGTTTCCCCCTCATGCCCAGTCATGGTCATTGTGCATCCCTTCTTCAGAGTTAGTCCTTTACCCCCTCCATTTTCTTAGTTGTAATTATGGAAACTGAAGAAAATTAAAAGATTCACAGTAATCTCAACCTTACCAGAAAAGGGAAGTGTTGCTTTGATACTGCTGGAAACATGGTTGATTTTTAAAAATGTATTTCATTTAGGAGAAATACAGTAAAGGCATTTCATGTTTTCTGTGTTAATGTATATGAGTAAAATTAAGTTATGATATTGTATATTGAAGGTACTTTAACAGTTGAGAACACTAGCAACTTATAATACTTTTAGGTGGATAAATATCTTCTATTTTTTAGGCCTCTCTATTTTTGAACTGATTTTATCAAATGCTTTTAGATAATCATTTTTTAAAGCAAAACAACTTTAATGCTTTGCATTCAGGATTGTATTTAGAGCATCCTTTTTTTATCCCCATAGAAGTAAATTCAAGGATTCTTAAAACTTAAAGAGTTTATAAGATAAAAAACATTTGAAAGTAGTAATCTTTTCCTCTTTTTCATAAAGATGCTAGATTTTTGTGGAATTATGAATTTATTGAACTCAGTCTTCTTTTTTAGCCAAAAGAATGTTTTTCTAAGTAATCCAAATTGGAATATAAGATTATGTATAAATTAGGAATCAATAAATAGTAAACCACTATCAGAGTATAGAATAATTTATGTGATTGGATCCTAAGTATAGTTGCAGAACAAAACAGCTATCATGCCTGCTGTCACCTTGGGGGATGTCAAAAAAAGCATGGGGAAAAATTAAAATTTGTGTTGAAAATGCAGAAGTCTGTCTACAGATTAATTCAAACTAGCATGCATAGGACATTTGTGGCTATTCTGGAGGACAGCATAAATGTTGAGCTTGTATTCTTAGTGTTTGTTTTTGTGTATGGGTAATACATTCTAAACAGTCATCACATCAGTGTTTTATGTGTATACTTAATGTTTTTAATGTGTATTCATATTTTGCTCAATAATTTTTATGAACATAACCTTAAAAAAACAAAATATCCTAATTTTGTGGTTCTGTGGGATGGCATTTCTGTTTTCCTTCAACTCTTATTTCCTCTCAGGGTTGCTGTAGCTATTTTAATGATGAGAGATGTTAAGTTGTATGTTTTTTGCTTATTGATGGAAAGCTAATGATTTCAGTAAAAATTCCTATAAAAAGATCTTTATTATTAAGCAAATGTGTTTCTTAATTTCTATGAAATAAACCCTTGTGTGACTGTCCTAGCATTCATGGGTAACCGAAATGTCCATTAACCTAAAAGTTTTATGGAAATTCTAAGTATTTATGTATGAAGATTTGCAAGTGGATGAACTCCTTGATTAGGGTTTTGAAATAAGATCTATTAATATGCAAATAATTTGTTATATGTTGTAACTTTGCTGGATTTATTTGAAAGAAAAATTCAAATGGAATTGCTGCTCTGATTAAGATTTTTAAATGCAAAGTTGCTTTTATTTTTCTTTCTTTTACAGACTGACAGAAATGTGACTGTTCTCTTTCTCAGTGAAATTGTTTGGGAAAAGTTTCGTCCAAATACGGGGTGCTTTGAGCCATTTGTCTTGTATTTCCCTGATTACAGCATAGGTAAATTTTAAAACTTTGTTTTGACAAATGATATTCACTAAAATACTTCTTGTTCTCTGAAAGATTAAGCTTGCATATTTCAAATAGGAATATTTTGATGTCTTATTGTCTTCAGATTGCCAATCTCAAAAATGTGTATGTACTTATAGAGGTTTTATTTTGGAACCATGAGAGATTATTCTTATATAGTTATTAAAAAGTTTTGAATGAGTATTTCTCACCTATTTGTGTTAATGGTGTATTTTCACATTTTTTAGTCAGTATAGTAAGATGTATATATTAAGATTGTAACATCCATACAAAGTAAGCATCAGACTAGGTGGGCAGAGCACATTTAAATTGTATAAAATCTTTATTTACCATGTACTTGGGTTAAGTGTTATGTGGAATGTATCTTTTGACTTTGTAAATCTCATTTTTCATTATTATTTCTCTTACAGTACCAACTACTAGGCCTTGTGCTTATTTCTTTTGGTTTGTATTTAATCTTAAATTTCATAGATCTTAATTATTTTTGTCTTTGGAAGAACATGGTAGCTTTTTGTGTTGCTGAATAGTTTTGTAGATTAGTATTGTGTTGTCACTGTGCAAACAAGATACTTCTGACTCAGAGTTTATAAATGTGAAGCATAAAGTGGTTAGCAGGGTATGAAAAAATAGCATTTCTTGACCTTGGCCTCATTAACACTAGCCTCTGAACTAATCAGCTGCAAACATTCATTGTTAAGATAAACACATTTTTTTCTGTTTTCACAAGAACAGCAATCAAATAACACCTTGCATTAGCTAATTAACTGAGATAGAAAAAAGGAACCCAGAATAGATGAAAGGAGCCCTTATATTCAATAGTTTCTCTTCCATGAAAATTGCAAAATAGGGAAGAGAGGAGGGTAGGAAGAAAAGGAATTAATCAAAGAATTTCATTAAAAAAATTCCTTTGTACCTGTGTCATCACTGTTCAATTAACTTCTTTCATGGCCCGTGTTAGATTTAAGTACTGAAAAATTAAAGATTAAAAAAATTTTTTTAAACATTTATTCATTTTTTGAGAGACAGAGACAGAACGTGAGTGGGCTAGGGGCAACGAGAGAGAGAGACACAGAATCTGAAGCAGGCTCCAGGCTCCAAGCTGTCAGCACAGAGTGACGCAGAGCTTGAACTCACAGAAAATGAGATCATGACCTGAGCTGAAGTCAGATGCTTAACCAACTGAGCCATCCAGGTGTCCTGTACTGAAAAATAATTTAGAATTTAAGAAAAGTATTTTTTAAAAAGCTGGTTATCTGTGTCTTATTGAAGTATTAAAGTATGGTATAAGGAACTATAGAATTTTATTTAAAATTTTAGAAAGTAAAGATATGAAGGCTCATTGATGGAGAGAATTTGAGGATGTATTTAATTACAGTGATTGTGCCAATTTCAGAGAGCGTAGGTTAATAGGTTTTTGAAAAGTAATTATGGAGCCATGTATAATCTGATTATTTAATTTAGAGCCTTCTGTATATCAAGATTTTTTTAAAAAGCAAAGCCCAGTAATTACACAAAAAGTCATTCAAAAAGGGAACATTAATTGATAAGCCAAATTAGAGTAAGCATGGAATAGGAACATAGGAATAATCTTAGTGGCTAATGTTATCCAATCATAACTTGGTACACATACCATCTGTAAGAATGGGGTTTCAAGCTCAAGATGCCCTTTCCTCTCAGCAGTAATGTCTAGAGGCCCAGTTTGGAATTCTTGTTTTCCGATCTCTACCACATACAGACTACTTATCTTTTGGTAAAGCATTTTTTTCTCCCTTCTGGTGGATTATAATTCACTTTATCAGGTTTTTGATATGGTTTGGTTACTGTATCATTCAGGATAAGTTATGCTCCAGTAAACAATCTAAAAATCCCAGCGATTTATAGTTTCCCACCTCACAACCTTTGTGCTGTTGTTGTCTTATGTTTTACTTATACATTTATTATAAACCCCATATTAAATTATTATTTGGACTTGAACGAAATAAAAAATCTTTGGGGCGCCTGGGTGGCTTAGTCGGTTAAGCGTCCGACTTTCGCTTAGGTCATGATCTCGCGGTTCGTGGGTTCGAGCCCCGCGTCGGGCTCTGTGCTGACTGCCAGCTTGGAGCCTGGAGCCTATTTCAGAGTCTGTGTCTCCCTCTCTCTCTGACCCTCCCCTGCTCACGCTGTCTCTCTCTCTCCTAGAAATAAATAAAAAAATATTAAAAATAAAAAATAAAAAAATCTTTTATTGTTTATCCTGCTTGAGATATATTGAGCTTCTTGGATATATGACTGTACAGTTTCATCAACTTTGGAAAATTTTCAGTCCTTATTTCTTCAAATATTTTCTTTGTTCCCCCCACCTCCTTTCCTTGCCTTTTCCTGAGATTGCATTACATGTATGCTAGATCCCTTGATATTGTCTCACTGAATCTTTTTACTTATTTAAATTATAAACCTTTCTTCTTTGTGTTTCATCTGGGATATTTTTTTCTCTATGTCTTTAAGCTCACTGACTTTTTTCGTATAAGTGTCTAAGCTGCAGTTAGATCCCATCCAGTGGAATTTTTCATTACAGATGTCAAAAACAGATTATGCTTTTGTTTTCTTTTTGAGATTATGAGCATGTTTACAATAGTTGTCTTAATATTCTTGTTTATTGATTCCATAACCTTTTTCATTTTGGGTTTATTGATGTTGACTGATTTTTACCTATTATGGGTATTAATTGTGTATTTAGTAATTTTTGATTGAAGAATGCTGTGTTTTTCATTGCTGTGTGTTGGACACTTTTCTAGGAAAGACTTAAGTTTCTTGAAAATGTATCTGCCTCTTTTAAGGTTATTTTTAAGCTTTTTTGGAGGTATGCTCTAGAGTAGCCTTTATTCCAATGGTTATTTTAGCTCTACTTCTAAGACATAGCCCTTCTGGGATCTTTACTGAAAGCACATGTTTCTTCATTCTGACTGGTGGCAGTATGAATGATTTATAGTTCTGTGTGAGCACTGATAATTGACTGACAACTCTCCACTAATTGTTTTACTCTGGAAGTTGTTCTTGCTTGGCCTATGGGGTTTTACTTGGTGTGTATACAGATTGGTATTCAGACAAGAGTGAAGGGGAGCCACTATGGAGACTTCTGGAGCTCTTTCTCTCCATAACTCTTTTCTCTCTAGTACTCTATCCTGCAAATTCTAGCAACCTTAGTTTGCTCTACTCTGATCTTTGTCTTCCCAATTCATTGAGATTAATGGCTCCTTTTGAAACTTTTCCTGTTCTGCAGTTCTAAAATTACCTCTTGTTAGAAAGTCTAGCGTGGCTGATGGCTCATTTGTTTCCTTTTTCTCAGGTATCACAGTCCTTTATTGCCTATTGTTTGATGTCTGAAAATAGTGTTTTTCTACATTTTGTCCATTTTTAGTTTATTACAGGAGAGTATTTCTGGACTCTTAACTTTTTCATGGCTAGAAGCTGAAGTTCCTCTTCAAGTTAGAAATGGTTGTTTTTTGTGTGTTAAATTATACTTTTGATAGTGAAATTTTAAGAGAAGAGGAGACCAATCAAGTGGTTTCTCCTTCCCTTTATTTACTACCTGTTTGTGCACTGTTTTCAGCTTTCCATTAGAGATGGATTTTTCCAGAAGTTTGAATACCCTCAGGCAATTAGAGCTTCCATAATGTAGACTTGAACTCTAATTTTGTCTGTAGTCTAACTAAGCAGTTGGTCTACTTTTACAGCAACACAGTGAGATCTCTCATTCTTCTTAAGACTTTTGTCAAGATTGGGCCAGTGGTAGCATCTAATCAACTTTCACGTGAGGTGCCGAGGGTCACCAATAAGGGGTATCTAGGAAGAGATGGTCTGGAGGAGCTTAGGAATGCAGTCTGAGCTGGAGACCTGTTTTCCAGATTTCCTCATCCATACATCTGTAGACCATCTTTTCCCCCTGTGTGTATGCATATGTCTCACTATCCATCCTTTCTCTTTCCTTCTCTTCTCCTTTCTTCTTTCTAGCCAGTTATTTAGCATCTTGTATGTACAGATATTTTTAGTTCTGAGTTTTAAGACACCTTTTAGAAATTTTCCTTGTATCGAATATTTTCCCATGCATAGTTTTAAAAACCTTAGTAACGTTAAATTTAAAATGTCCTATTAGAATGTAAAAATACATAGACTCCAAAGTCAAGTTTTGGACTTTGTGTATTTTTTTTTCAGTAGTTGTGATAGAAAAATGCATCTAGTAATAGTCTCCCATACAGAATCCTTTCAAGATAATATTCCATGCATGTAACTGGGCTTTGAAATGTGCTGCTGTGTTTTGGTTTTTTGGTCAATAGCCTTATCTAAAAAAGAGCTCCTTAATATAGCTCTATCTAAGTTTCTCTTTACTTGTAAGTATTGCAAAGATCCTGAACCTGTGGAACTAGGTTTAAAGTATTGGTCACAATCAAAGAAATCCTAACTGAGGAGTCTAAAGAGACCATTGCACCAAGGAGTCAGAGAGAAGTGTAGTAAGGAACGAATGACTAATTGATTCCCAGTACTATACCTGGGAGATTTTGAATAGTGGGTGGTTGTTTCTGTTTAACTTTAACTGTGCTTCTACAATATGGTATTTCTAGCAGGATAAACTAAACTTTAGGACTCTGAACATGTGATATTGAATAAAGAGTTTAAGATATAAGAGAAGAAAAATAAAGATACCAAAGTTTTAGGAAGAAAACTTAATTTTCCAGTTTGGTGGTCATTTATATAGTACCCCTTGTTTTTTCTACTGTACTTATTAGACAGAAAAATAAATAGTAAAAGGCAAAAGATTTATACGATATGAAGAGAAATCAGAGTATGGCAGAAAAATGAATAGAATATGTATTATTTTTCGCCTTTGGTACTGATTTTGCTTGCAGAGGTTGTTGAGATTTTCTTGGATGTCATTGTTTAATATTTGTCTTAAGCAACACTTTGTAATTTTTTAAGAACATTAGATTCCTAATTCTCTTACTTTAGTTTGAAAAGTTGTGTTACTCTCCTAATCTTTTTCTTATTCCTTGATATTTGCTGAGCCTGCGTATTTATTGTTTATTCCTTTGTTATAGAATGCTAGAAGATATAACTGGGGTGCTGGGTTCGTCCTTAAGTTCATTTGTGTCTTTTGAACAGGGAACCTTCAGAAGATCTTGTCACATGATCATCCTCCAGAGTATTCGGCTGATTTCTATGCTGCTTATATTAATATTCTTCTTGGAGTTTTCTATACTGTCTGCCGAGATTTGAAAGAGCTCAGACATCTGGTGAGTGAACATTTTACTTAAAAAAAAAAAAAAAAAGAAAACCTTTTAATGTTTTTCCATGTAGAAGTGGTGTGAGGTACACTAGGAGCTGAAAATTTATTCTGGAAATTTGGATATGGCCTTTTGAGGCTAACGTAAGTAGGCGGAAGCCTGTGTCTTAGTACAAAATGCAACCTGAGCAGAAAATCTTCATTCATCTATAGTTATATCTTCTTACTTTTCCTTAGGAGTGTTTTTTTGTTCCCTTCTTTCTCTTTTTTCTTTTTTTTTTTTTTTTTATTTTTTTTTTTTTTTTTAAATTTTTTTTTTTAATGTTTTATTTATTTCTAGGAGAGAGACAGACAGCATGAGCAGGGGAGGGACAGAGAGAGAGGGAGTCACAGACTGAAACAGGCTCCAGGCTCTGAGCCGGCAGTCAGCACAGAGCCCGACGCGGGGCTCGAACCCACGAACCGCGAGATCATGACCTAAGCGAAAGTCGGACGCTTAACCGACTAAGCCACCCAGGCGCCCCTTCTTTCTCTTTTTTCTAATTGCAGAAAATGTAAAACTTCATTAAAATCAAAATGAAGAGAAGTATAAAAGGAGGTATAAAAGCTGAATAAGCAATTTAATGTCTTTTAATTTTTTGTAACAGATTTGTTTCAGGTTTTGTGTATGTAGTGAGAGTGGTCTGGCATCTAGATGAACTTGAGGATAGAAGCCCTAATTACAGGTCTTTCATGAGGCACTCACCTTGACTTAGTAATATTTATATACAGGATTGCTTTTTAATATTTACATAAAAGATTACTTAAGACACTTAAAAGAGTATAAAAGCTGTTCATATTTTACAGGCAATTTGGGAAGTGATCATATTTAATTTTTCTTTGATCTTTCTACTTTTTAATTGTCTAGATGTGAAAGGGAGGAGACAAGAATATCCGGTTTCACTTTTAGCAACCTTCCATTAATATTAAGATTTTATCTGCATTTAGAAAAAGTAGTAATATATCTAAGACTGAAACGCAGTTACTTTGAAAGGAACAGATTCTATAAATTTTAGCACATTTTCTTTGTTTTACTCTTTGCTCTGAAAAGAATCACATAGAGGGATTCAGTATGGGTTTGAATGTGTGTTCAAGACAATGTAGAAGAAGATGACCATTTAAAACTGTGTTCACATTTAGTATGTTTTTCTGACTTTTAGATTTTAGGCTTTTTCTGATTTAGATGTAGATTTCAAGCATCTTCTGCGTAGGGAAAAAACAAAAGGCGAGCTGTTCTAGTTCAAGCTCATCACTAACATCTCTCCAGCAATTACATGTCTTGGATGCCTGGTGCCCAAAGGAAATGACAACAGAGGGGCTTACGGAAAGGAGAGAGGGTCAGTACATGGTCCTTAGTTGGGAAGAAATACTCCTCTACCATCTTGTGGGTAACCTGTTTACCATGTTTACCATGACCTAGATATCCTTGAATCCTGTGGGAATCAGTGCCTGCAGCCATTTCAAAGTAAATCATAAAGTGTAAGAAGGAAGAATTATTTAAGGAACTATTTCTAGAGAAATAAAATATAAAACAAATTATATTTGAATATGGTATTTTAATTTGTCCTTAGGTTTCGCTGAGAAATTATTTAGGGGTGAGGTTATAGGGTTTTTGTTGTTGTTGTTATTGTTATATCCTGTTCATAAAATTGAAGTATGGTTTAAGCTTTAACTACTACTAGTAATACTAGCAGATATAAGAAATGATCTGTAAGCACTGGAGAAAAAATAGCAGTGTTCTTATTTTTCTCCGTATGTATAATAAATAATTTTTTCCTTCATATAATAAATTATGCTCTATAGCATAATAAAGATAGATTTTCCTTCAAGTGGATATAATTATTTGTTTCACAGGTTGTAAATGGCACATTTATTGAAAGTTTAACAAATCACCTGCAAAAGATTCTTTTCAGGCATATTTTCTATGTATATGCTTTTGAATTTGCTTTAGAAATTATTTATTTATTTATTTTATTTATTTTAAAAGGTTTTATTTTATTTTTTTAATGTTTTATTTATTTCTAGGAGAGAGAGAGACAGCATGAGCAGGGGAGGGTCAGAGAGAGAGGGAGTCACAGACTGAAACAGGCTCCAGGCTCCGAGCTGGCAGTCAGCACAGAGCCCGACGCGGGGCTCGAACCCACGAACCACGAGATCATGACCTAAGCGAAAGTTGGACACTTAACCGACTAAGCCACCCAGGTGCCCCTAGAAATTATTTAAATATTATTTTTTTGGAGGCTAGGTCTGTAGGTATCACAAGACAGGAAAAAGTAAAGTACTACTTAAAATATTCATTTAGGTTTGTCTTCTTTGACAATCCTTAATGATATTCCTAAAAATAGTAATTATATTTTTTAAAAGGATTGATTGAAGAAGTTATTTTTATACTCCTATATAAGTGTCAGACACAGAATGGTTCATTTTCTAAAATTTTCTTGCATAGTTTTGTTAAAACAAATCTGTCACACAGTAAACTTAGTATATTTTAAACTTTTTTCTCCCTAAATATTAGAGTTTACTTAGAGATGACTCAGAAAAATTAATTGCTTAGGCAAAGCTTAGTAATCTTTTAGAGTGCAATTCCAAGTTTCTGAGGCCGTTTTTGTTGTTATTTTGTGTGGTTTGGCCCTGTGGGTTGTGGTGTTGACTAGTGACACAGTGACTAAGAAGAGAGTGCCAGATAATTGAAGTAAATATGGTAAAATGAGCAGAGGACTTAATATTGAAATACCTTAGCTCTGCTGCCTACCAGTATGTTATGTATGTAATTTTGTGTACTTCAGTTTCCTCATTTCTAAAGTAGTGGGGTGGGAACAGACCAAGAATACATGCCTCATATAATTTTTATGAGTGTAAAATGAAATACTCTCTATTAAAGTGCTTGTAAAAACCTAGTTAGGTTTGTTTTTCTTCGTATTTTCTTAACTTTTTGATGAAAGTGTAGCATACATATAGAAAAGCACAGAAACCATACATATGTATCTTAGTGAATTGTCACAAAATGAAAACACATGTGTAAATAGAGCCAGGTCAAAAAGTAGAAAACTACCAACATCCAAGGAGTCCACTTCATGCTTCCTCCAAATCACTACCTCTTCTTCGCTCCCCAGAGATAATCACTATCTTTGCTTCTAACGTTAAAAGGTTAGTTTTGCCTGTTGTGGAACTTTATCTCAATGGAAACAAATAGAATGCATTCCTTTTTATCTACATTTGCTCAACATTTTGAGATATTCATTCCTGTTAAATGGATGTTAAATAATTGTCTCTAGACAGGGCAAGCAAGAAGTGGTATTTAGCTGGTTTTCCCAATTGGGCCTTTACAGGGTACCTTTATTTTTGGCCTTGAATAATTGAGGACTCTTTTTGTATCAAAACCATATTCAGTAGCACTGACATGTTAATAGCTTGCTTTCATTATTTTGTTAGAGTATTTACAAGATCATGGAAGTATTGGATAGTTTCAGAATTTATTTAAGAATTTCGAAAGCAATTTCTGATTTACAGAAAAATTGCAAGTACATTAAAAAGAACTTTTCTCTTTTCTCCCCAAATCATCTGAGATTAAGTTTGTGACCTAATGGCCATCACCCCAAATACTTCAGTGTGCATATCCTAGAAAGACATTTTTCCACATAACTGCAGTGCAACTATCAGAATGTGAAAATGGATTCCTTGCCACAACCTGATCATCAGACCCTATTCACTATTTGACAGTTGTCACAATAATGTGCTTCAGAGCAAAAGAGTCCAGTTTAGAATCACATATTGCATTTAGTTATGTTTTTTTTGTTTTTTGTTTTTTTTTAATTTTTTTTTTTTTTATGTTTTATTTATTTCTAGGAGAGAGAGAGAGACAGTGTGAGCAGGGGAGGGTCAGAGAGAGAGGGAGTCNTGACAGCTCAGAGCCTGGAGCCTGCTTTGGATTCTGTGTCTCCCTCTCTCTCATTCTCTGCCTCTCTCTCCAAAATATAAGTAAACATTTTTTATTTATTTATTTTTTAATTTTTTTAATGTTTTATTTATTTCTAGGTGAGAGAGAGAGAGAGAAAGAGAGAGAGAGACAGCGTGAGCAGGGGAAGGTCAGAGAGAGAGGGAGTGACAGACTCTGAAACAGGCTCCAGGCTCTGAGCTGGCAATCAGCACAGAGCCCAACGCGGGGCTTGAACCCACGAACCGCGAGATCATGACCTAAGCAAAAGTCGGACGCTTAACCGACTAAGCCACCCAGGCGCCCCTAGTTGTTATGTTTCTTGAACATTCATCTGGAACAGTTGTTCAGTCTTTGACTTTCATGACCTTGAGACTTTTGAGGATGGTAGGACAGTTTTGTAGAATCACCTTCAGTTTGGATTTGTCTAATATTGGCTTATCAGATTCAGGTTATGCATCTGACAGGAATATCATAGAAATGATGCTTTGTTTACTTGCATCCTATCATGTATTGCAGGATTTCATGTTATTTTGTCAGTGATAATGTTCACTTTGATCATTTGATTAAGAGGTTTTTCTTTTTTCCTTTGTAATATGTGTTTTGTGGGGATGTACTTTAAAACCTTGTAAATATCTTGCTTCTCATCTGAATTTCAACTTAATCATTTTTTTATATCTGTCTAGCTTCAGATTATCCTATTTTTAAGATACTGTGATTACCAAGGTGGGTATCACCTAATCACATAAGCACTTTAAAGCAGAGAGTTTTCTGTAACTGATCAGAGAAGGAGAAGTCAGAGGTTGGAGTATACTGTAACTTCTGTAAGATGGGGATGATAATAATACTGTCTACCTCATAGGATCATTCAGAGGATTAAATGAATGATCATATAGAGAACGTAGAGCACTTAGAATAGTAAAACCTGGCACATGGTAAGACCTCATTGCTTGATTAATTTAATGTTAATACAAATGTTTTCAGTTCTGATTTTTGTTCCTTTTAATGTTTCAGAGATAAAATGTGGGTATTTATAAAAAAAGCAAAAGAGTTCAGACATTATTTCTACTTGGCCTTGGAATATTGGAATATTTTTTACATTTATACTTCAACATGTGTATTAGCTTTCTATTGCTGCATAACACGTTACTGCAAATTTAGTGGCTTAAAACAATAAACATTGATTCGCTCATAGTTCTGTAGGTCAGAAATCCAGGAACTGTTGCTGGCTTCTCTGCTCAGGACATCACAGATGAAATTAAAGTTTTGGCTAAACTATTCTCAGCTTGAGGTTTTGGGGAAAAAAGTTTCCAAGCTCATTCAGACTTGACAGAATGCACTTCTTTTTGGCTCTAAGAATGAGATTCAGAGCTGTCCTGCTAGCTGTCAGCCAAGTCTCTCTCAGGCTTCCTAGAGAGCACGTGTACTTTTTGCCACACAACTTTCCATCCACCAGCTAGCAAGGGTTTGTTGACTCCTTCTCATACACCCAGTCTCTGATTTCTGTGCCTGGCCAGAGAACACTTTCTGCTTTTGAAGAGTTTGTGTGATTAGGTCAGACTCATCTGATTATCTCTTCATTTTAACTCTCCCATAAATAGTACAATCTTTGGGACTTTAATTGCATCTACAAAATTCTTTCACAACAGTACCTAAAATAGCATTTGATTGAATAACTGAGAGAATGTATGTGTGTATATGAGGGGCTGTCTTAGAATTTTGCTTACTACAATATACATGTATCAGATCATTTTCTAACAAGTAATTTCAAATGCAGTAATGAAGTTTTGCTGAAAATCTCACTGAGGGAGAGTTTGAAGTGTCCTAAATTGCCTGTCTCTGTCTTAGGGCAACCTAATCATTATTCATAATAGATTGTTTTGCCTCTTAAAGCAATGCAAGTTTTTTTTCTGCAGTATAAGGGAAAATAGTCTCTCAGTTTCACCTGGTTCAGGCTTTGATGACATTGTGCCTTTATTGGTTTAGAAGTAAGTTCCCCAAATCAGGAGACTCTAGATGCTGGCAAGGATGTGGAGAAATGGGCACCCTCCTACACTGTTGGTGGGAATGTAAGCTGGTGCAACCACTCTGGAAAACAGTATGGAGGTTCCTCAAAAAATTAACACTAGAACTCCCCTATGACCCAGCAATAGCACTGCTAGGAATTTACCCAAGGGATACAGGAATGCTGATGCATAGGGGCACATGTACCCCAACGTTCATAGCAGCACTCTCAACAGTAGCCAAAACATGGAAAGAGCCTAAGTGTCCATCAACTGATGAATGGATCAAGAAGATGTGATATATTTATACAATGGAATACTACATGGCAATGAGAAAGAATGAAATCTGGCCATGTGTAGCAACATGGATGGAACTCGAGGGTGTTATGCTGAGCGAAATAAGTCAGGCAGAGAAGGACAGTCACCATATGTTTGCATGTATAGGTGGATTAGGAGGAAGTTAATGGAGGACGATGTGGGAGAAGAAGGGGAAAAATAGTGGGGGAGACGGAGGGAGACAAACTGTGAGAGACTCTTGAATGCCAAGAACAAACTGAGGGCTAATGGGAGTGGGGGAGACGGAAGGGAGGGTGATGGGCATGGCACTTTTTGGGATGAGCATGGGGTGTTTAAACCAACTTGACAATAAACTATTTAAGAAAAAATAAAAAAAGAAGTAAGTTCCCAGAACATCTCACATATCCATGATCATAAATTCAGGCAGTGGAGTCTGTGCATGCCTGTAAGCAAATTATATTTTGGTTTCTGGGTTGACAAGTGGGCATCATAAATGTGCAATTGTCAGGAGTGAGTGAGATAACAAGTGGCCATAACTAACTCTTGATAAGTATGCTTCTCTTGTTACAATTATGAGCATAATATTTGCTGAGCACATGGTCATTTCTTAACAAAATTATGCATCTGTCTCCCCCCCCCCTTCTTATTAATGCAACCAGTTAAGAGTAGAAGATATGCTTAAAAGTTAAGGAATATTGGGGAAATTAAAATGAGGGGAATGTTCAGTGGAAGTAAAAATTTATTATGTCAAATAATCATTTAAACATTATTTCTGCTTGGGCTTTGAAATAATTTTTGTGATTTTATTAGCAGCCTTTTTGTTTCTATTCTCTGGGTGGCTGGGAGGACAGTTTAAAATACCAGTGGGCCTGAAGTTAGATTTTGCTCTAAGTAATATTACTATAGGGATGTGAGAACTTGCTTATATTTGGGGATTAATATAGGAGAAATGGGTATAATATTGGAGAGCACATTTGAAAGTTGATAGCCAAAGTTGTAAGAAGTATTTTGTATTTGAACATATGATTTTGTTTGTGAAATTCCATGTTATTATGGGCTAAGATTTATAGACTTAATATAGAGATTGCATTTGGACAATTAAAGTGTCCCATTATAATCATATAGTTTTTATACTCAGCAAGTTCTTGAAGAATGACATGGGGTAAGTACTTAACTTAAAGTAAAACGGGAAACAAGTCTCTTAAAATTATCTTTATTACCTTTTTACCACTATTTGTAAATGCTTAAACATATATTTTAATGTTTTTGCCAAAAAAAAAAAAGCTGTTAGCCAAATTGTTTATCAGTTCCTACTAACATTATGACCTATTAGTGTTACTAAGCAGTGTTTAGATCTGAAAACCTGGAACTAAGTTAAGAGAGTTGACCTCTCTATACTTGATATTAATAAAGTTTGAAATATTTTTCTGTCCTAAACAGTTGCACTTTGTGGAGTAAAATAGGAAAAACTGTTTCAAGGATTAGTTCTTAGCTCTCTGTTATCTTCTGGATTTGAGGTTTATAGTTCTGCGTTTATGTATATCTTTCTCCAGACTTCATTATCGAATCATTTTAGTATGAAATACTTGTATTCAAATTAATATTAAGAAAACATTTTTAATGTTTATTTTTGAGAGAGGGAGATAGAGTGCAAGTGGGGGAGGGGCAGAGAGAGCAGAGATACAGAATCTGAAGCAGCCTCCAGGCTCTGAGCTGTCAGCATAGAGCCCGAAGTGGGGCTTGAACCCATGAACTTTGAGATCATGACCTAAGCCGATGCTTAACTGACAGCCATCCAGGCAGCTCCTCAAATTAATACTAATAAACGGCAGCAGCATTTTTTTTGTCACTTTGCTTGAACTACCTCACAGTAGAATGCCAGTGTTAGTGGCGCCTGGGTGGCTTAGTCGGTTAAGGGTCCGACTTTCGCTTGGGTCATGATCTCGCGGTTCGTGGGTTCGAGCTCCACATCGGGCTCTGTGCTGACTGCCAGCTCAGAGCCTGGAGCCTGTTTCAGTCTGTGACTCCCTATCTCTCTGACCCTCCCCTGCTCACGCTGTCTCTCTCTCTCTCTCTCTCCTAGAAATAAAAAAAAAAAAAAAAGAATTCCAGTGTTAATTCACGGAAAACTGTTAAGTAATAATGATTAGTGCTTCTCAGACTTTGTAATACATAGAGTTTCTGGAGAGATTGTTAAAACATGGATTCATGGATCTCATTCTTAGAGATTGTAATCTAGTATGCCTGGCATGATGCCAAGAATTTAAATTTATAATAGCCTCAGGTAGTGTTTCCAATCACATAATTTTGAATTGTAGTGGATGAGATGATGTTTGATGTGTGAGAATGTTCAAACCTGGAAAATAACAGGTTAATTTTTTGGGCTAGTAGTATTTTATTATGTCCTTTGTGACATAATTATGTGATAAAATGACAAATTATGCTTTGCTATATTGCTTTATATCTAGAGGCTAATACATTAGCAATATTTAGCCAATTAAGGAGTATTTTACATGTTGTTTTACTATCTTTTTTGATACATTCTGTTTTATTACTGGAATAAACTATAAAACTTTTTGAGTAATTATATTGAAATAAAATTGCCTAAATTCTAATGAAAATTATACTTGGAAAATAATGCCTTTTTTCTTTTATTCCCCTTTATTTACAGGCAGTACTTAATTTTCCTAAATATTGTGAACCTGTGGTTAAAGGAGAAGGTACCTATGTAATTTTACTTATGAATATTTGTTTTGAAAAAAATTTCTGTAAGATCTGAATTTTTGTGATTTTCTCTCATTTGGGGTAGCAAATGAACGTGATACTCGCAAACTCTGGAGAAATATTGAACCTCATTTGAAGAAAGCCATGCAGACTGTTTATCTCCGGGAAATATCAAGGTAATTTTCTATTTAATATGGATATAATATTTCTTTATCTTTAGTTTGGATATTTTGTCTACTACAGTATATATATATTTTCATTTACCTTCTTCACAATTAGGAAAATATTCATGAGTTTTGAATCATTTCTTCTTATTTTGGGAAGAGCAAACAATTTTTAACCAGTATGTTACACAGTTTGAAGCAAGACATATGTCTCAGAATTAGTAATTTTTTTAAGTCTAGAAATCTACAGGAAAATGAACTTCAGCTTTGTTTCTTATATTTGTGTTAGATATTTGAATAGTATAATGAAAATTTGATTATTAAAGCAATGTATAAATTAAGTCATAAGTCTACATTTGTCTGTATTAAAATTTCATAGTAATGAAGCAGGAAACGTGGTGGCATTTAGTGCAGGGGGAGGAACTGAGTTTTAATTTCATCTCAGCCATATTCTGCCTTGTGTGATCTCAGTCACTAGGACTCTAGGCCTCAGTTTTCTCCTCTTAACAATCCTTACAAGATTTAAATAATCTTGTGTGTGAAAATGATTTGTGAATAATAAAGTCTTAAGTGATAGATTAAGCCTCAGTTACAAAGCAGTATAGGAAATTTAAAAACATCAACACTGTCTGCTTTTCTCACTTTCTGGTCAATTGTGTTATCATTTTTCTCCCATAAATATCTTAGTCTGTAACTCCTTTTCTTTACTAACTTTGCTCATTTAATTAGCCAATTAGACTGAAATTAAGGTAGAAATGTAATAGTTTCTGAAAAATATAAAAATTACAAACATACTGTTATTTCTTTTCAATAAAAGTTATTTGAGGGGCACCTGGGTGGCTCACTTGTTAAGCATCAGACTTTGGAGTTTGAGCCCCGTGTCGGGCTCTGCTCCAACAGCTCAGAACCTGGAGCCTGCTTCAGATTCTGTGTCTCCCTCTCTCTGTGTCCCTCCCCTGCTCATGCTCGCTCTCTCTCGCTCTTTCTCTCTCTCTTTCTCTCTCTCTCTCAAAAATAAATAGAACATTTTAAATAAATGTCATTTGATGAGGATTTTCGGAAGTCCCAGAATGGAAAGCTTGTTATGTGCTCTCTTAAAGGTAGAAAAATTTGGATGCTTAAAATGATTTTTATGTAATAATGGAAGGACTTAAGAGTTTCTCATAGGATAGTGATGGCCACGTAAATCCAGTTTTCTCCATAAGAACAATAAGGAGAGCAAATAAAATCACTTTTAATCTTTGCCTGCACCATAACTGGGAGTCTTCAGAGTTGACTACAAACTTCCATTTATATGTAACTAATGAAACAACTGAGGCCAGCAGAGCCAGCTCTGGAGTTCATGCTGAAATACACCCTTAAGCAGTAACTGCAAGGAGAAGACATAGGGAATAGGAGATGGGCTCACTAGTAGTGGTGAAAGACAGATGAAATCACCTTTAATTGAGAGTCCAGTCCTGAGTGGGTAAATACTGAGAACGAGTGGGACCTGAAGGGTTAGAGCACTAGCTACTGAAGACTTTAAGTGTTTTAAGAGCATGTATGACAAGAATTATCATGGCTCTCTTAGGGAAGTACTGTTTTTGAGGGGAGACAGAGAGGTGGTTTGAAAGGGCAGGGCATCCCCTGAAGAGTAGGTAGTCAAGAAAGAAGTGGGGGATAGAGATTAGGGAACCCCGCCACCCCACCATCAAATAAGAAGAGAGTGACAAAATCAGGAGATAAGCCAATCTCTCCCCCTCAGAATGGCACTGCACTTCATTATTCTTACAGAAGAAAGCATTTTAGAATTAAAAAATCTATTAAGCCATCCCAGACCCTCACCCCTGCATTCGTAGTATATCATCTGTTTTCAGATTCAAGCAAATACATTGGACATATCAAAGTGGAGAGAACTTGATATTTAATCTCCTCAAATGAAAATGGAATTTTAAGATATCCAAGGAGAGTAGATTCAACCGAGAATTAATAAAGGGTATTGAAGACAGAAATGAAAACAACCAAGACGACAAAACTAAATAGGTAAAAATAATTTAGAATGCATAAATGTGACGGCAAAGATTCGATATGTGTATAATTGGAGTTCCTAAAGAAAACAGTGGATTTGAACACAGATCTAAAACTGTAACCGAAGAAGACTTTCCAGAAGTAAAAGAAGACCTGGTTCCACAGATTACAGAGTTCATCTTTTCATTTGACCCAGAATGGTCAATTCGGAGACTACCCTAGTCTATTAATCTGTAACAAATTACCACAAACTAGTAGCTTAAAAATGTACATGTATTATATTTCTGGATTTCAGAAATCTAATATGGGTGCACAGGGCTCTGTTTCTGTTCCTTCTGGAGGCTTTTGGGGAGTACCTGTGTCTTTGCCTTGTCTATCATTTAGAGGCTACCTGCATTCCTTGGCCTGTGTTCCTTGCTCTGACTTCAAAGCCAGACTTCTCTTTGAACCTCTTGTCTTCCTCTTAAATTGTGATTTCATTGGGCCTACCCAGACAATCCAGAATAATCTATCCATCTCAGGATCCTTAACTCAGTCACTGTGCAAAGTCTCTTTTACCATGTAAGGTCATATTCTCAGGTACCAGCATTTGGGGCATGGATATCTTTAGGGACTTGTACTGAGCCTACTGCAGAGACTTTCTTGTGTTTTTAGCTCTAAAACAAACAAACAAACAAACAAAAAAACCAACTATTTCTGAGAATCTAGGCAGAAAGGTCAGCTACTTAAAAAGGGCAGTGAATCTAATGAAGAGAAACAACAGGGGAGCAACATTTTCAAGAAACTTAACAAGAAAGGAAGTGTAAGGCAAGGAATTTTGTATCCAGCCAACCTATTGTTCAAGTAGCAGGGCTCTAGAAACCATTGTAAACATGTAAGAACTCTAGGAATACTGCTCATAAACACTTTCCCAAGAGTCTTCTACTGAAAAGGGTGTGCAACAGGCATGACTGGGGAAACTTTAGCAAAAGGGTTGATGATGAGCACTGAATTCAGTTAATCTTAGCTCAGAACTAAAAGATGAAAACAAGGGTAAATGACTATTATGAATATTACATGTTCTGTCTGATAGGGAAGAAATAACACAGTTACAAAGTTAAATCATAGAAAGAGAAGGGAAAGAGAGGGAAAAGTAGAGTGGTTTACTGATTGCCGTACAGGTAACACATGGGTGTCAATAAGTCAGAAGTACAATTGTGTGTGTGTGTGTGTGTGTGTGTGTGTGTGTGTTCAGATGTTTATTCTTGAGAGAGAGAATGCGTGAGTAGTGGAAAGGCAGACAGAGACGGAGACAGAGGATCTGAAGCAGGCTCTGTGCTGACTGCAGAAAGCCCAATTCACGGCTTAAATTCACAAATCATGAGATCATGACTTGAGCCAAAGTTGGATGCTTAACTAACTAAGCTACGCAGGTGCCCCCAGAAGTATAACTATATTTTTCAAAACATATATTCAAAGAAGTCTCATATCCACCCTTACCTTGTTTACTCTTTTTCCTAAAAACATTATATAATTTTTGGGAGTGCTTGGATAGCTCAGTCAATTAAGTGTCTGACTTTGATTTTGGCTGAGTTTATGATCTCACTGTTTGTGAGATTGAGCCCTGTGTGGGGCTCTGAGCTGACAGTGTGGAGCCTGCTTGGGATTCTCTCTCTCTTTTTCTGCCCCTCCCTTCTGCCCCTCCCCCTCACATGCGCACACATGCATACACTTTCTCTTTCAAAATAAATAAACTTAAAAATAAAATATTATCTTAAAAAATATGCATGTGTATGCACATAAATCTTGATGTATGCAAAGGCACTTCTTTCCCTTTGCAATTAATATATAACCTATAATGTGTTTTTTTCCCAGAAAGATAGAGCACAGAGATAATTTGCTAATCTAACCTCCTCCCTCGATGAGACATTTTGTTTTGTTTTAAATGTTTATTTATTTTTTTGGTGGGGAGGAGGAGCAGAGAGAGAAGGAGAGAGAGAGAATCTCAAGCAGGCTCAGGCTCTGTACTGTCAGTGCATAGCTGGATGCAGGGCTTGATCCCAGGGACTTGGAATCATGACCTGAGCCAAAACCAAGATCCAGAAACTTTACCGACTGAGCCACCTAGATGCCCTTTGCTGAGGCAGTTTGAAAACCCTTTTCTTTAATGGGTGAATTACATTCATTTGTATTTATTGATACGAAATGTATATGTTATATTAACTTTGTCATGTTAATTTGCTGAATTTATTTATGCAGTTATTTGTCTTTGAAAAAATTTTTGGTAGTTAGGACAGTTTGCATTTTTGTTCCACCTGGCTACCTTTGTAGTCCAATCATATGGAATGCCCTTAAGTTCCGTTTTTTTCTTGCAGTGCGATATAAAGGACCAGTGAGATTTTCCATAGGATGGTAGGGAAATGGCATTCTCAGTGGTGATACCTACTGGTCCATTTGAAAGCATTCACATTGCTTCAAGGTGTGACTCATCTATATTTTTCCCACTATCCCTGACCCTTCACACATGTAAAAATTTAAATATTTTAAAATAAATTTTAAAAAATCACATATTTTATATTTCCTAATTGAGATTAAATAATTTGGATAAGCAGAATAAAGAATAAAGTCCTGGAAGGGTAGGTCCTGACTCACCAGGCTGATGCTGGGAGTACATGTTGGTTGTACAGCTTTTATAAGCAGTATGGACAAATTATGAAAAAGACTCTAACCTTGTTCCCTGGTTCTTCTTAAAATTCTAGCCTATTTGACCTAATTAACCAACTACTCTGACTCTGAATCACCTCTGGAAATTGGTAATTCATAAACATTTATTTAAAACATGGATAAACTTTTTAGTCAGATCTAAGTTTAAACTGGTTCCACTTTGTAGCCTTAGATTAACTTCTCTGACTTTGAGTTTCGTCATTTATTTAAAAAAAGAAAAACAGAAAGGAAAAAAAAGAAGTGATCCTGTCTGCTTTATAAACTCATGAATGATAAGTGGAATATTTTAAGAGCTGGGTTCATAGAAGACACTTGGTAAATGTTAGTTTCCTCTTTTTTCATTAAAGATGGTCATTTTTTCACTTGGTTGTCCTTTGAAAGTTTAACATTACAGGGGTACTTGCCATATAAAAAAAATCTTATCAATTTAAACTATCTCAAAGTCTGGGTTATAACAATGTAAATGATAAAATTTATCTTTCTTGGCTTTTATAAGAAGTAATGAAAATGCCTTATAACCTGTGAAGCATTATTGAGCCATAGGTGGCAGAAGTGATCTATTTTGAAAGTCAGCTTGCTGTACTGGGTCTGCTGTCCACATAGGTTACTGGTAGCCTGTTGGAATTTCCCATATTATTGTGCAGGTGTACCTTGGAGACGTTGCAGCTTCTGTTCCAGTCTACTGCAATAAAAAAATAACGCAGTAAAGTGAGCCAAATGAGTTTCTTTGGTTTCCTTGTACGTATATAAGTTAGTTTATCCTATACTACTATCTATTAAGAGTGCAATAGCATTATCTAAAAACAAACAAACCAACCAATGTACATACCTTTATAAAAAATATGTTACTGCTAAATATTGCTAACCATCATCTGAACTTTCAGTGAGTTTTAATTTTTTGCTGGTGGAGGGTCTTGACTTGATGTTGATGGCTGCTGACTGGTGGTTGCTGAAAGTTGGGGTAGCTGTGGCAGTTTCTTAAGACAGCGATGTAATTTGCTGCCATTTTGTTGACAGTGCTGTTTGATAGCATTTTACCCACAGTAGAACTTTCAGAATCAGTCAGTCCTCTTAAACCCTGTTGCTGCCTTATCAACTAAGTTTATATAGAATTCTAAATCCTTTGATGTCATTTCAAAAATCTTCCTAGCATCTTCACCAGAAGTAGATTCCATCTCAGGAAACTACTCATGCATCACAAGCAACTCCTCATCCATTAAAGTTCATGAGATTATGGCCATGCAGCCCCATCCTCAGGCTCCACTTAACATCCTAGTTCTCGTGCTGTTTCCATCCCGTCTGCAGTTATTTCTTCCACTGAGGTCTTGAACCCCTCAAAGCTGATCATGAGGGTTGGAATCAGCTTCTTCCAAACTCTTGTTCTTGTTGATATTTTGTTAATGAGCAGTCAGTCACATGTTGAAAGGAATCTTTTCTGAGGAGTCGGTCTCAACAGTGGGCTTAACATACTCAGTAAACCATGCTGTAAATAAATGTGCTGCCATCCAGGATTGTTATTCCATTGACAGAGCATAGGCAGAGTAGATTGAGCATAATTTTTAAGGGCCTTAGGATTTTTGGAACAGTCATTGAGCATTGGCTTCAACTTAAAGTTACCAGCTACATTAGCCCCTAACCAGAGAGTCAACTCTCTAGCTATGAAAGTCCCAGATGGCGGCATCTTGCAGGAGAAGGTTGTTTCACCTGCACTGAAAATCTCTTGTTTAGTGTAGCCGCCTTCATTAATGATCTCAGCTTGATCTTGTAGACAGCTACTGCAGTTTCTACATTGGCACCGTCTGCTTCACCCTGCTCTTGTATGTTATGGAGATGTCCTCTGTCCTCTTTCCTTAAACCTTGTGAACCAACCTCTGCCAGCTTCAGACTTTTCTTCTGTAGCTTCCTCATTCCTTTCAGCCTCCATAGAATTGAAGAGAGTTGGACTTTGCTCTGGATTAGGCTTTGGCTGAAGGGAGTGTTGTGGCTGACTTAATCTTTGCCCAGACCACTAATACTTTGTCCAGACAGCAGTAATGCTCTTTTGCTTTCTTATCATTTATGTGTTTACTGGGGGTAGCAGTTTGAGTTTCCTTTAAGAACTTTTCCTTTATGTTCAAAATATGGCTGTTTGGTGCAAGAGGCCTAGCTTCCAGCCTATCTTGGCTTTTGACAGGACTTCCTCACTGACCTTAATCATTTCTGACTTTTGATTTAAAGTGAGAGATGTGACTTTTCCTTTCACTTGAATACTCAGAGGCCATTGTAGGGTTATTAATTGGCCTAATTTCAATATTACTGTGTCTTAGGGAATAAGAAGGCCCAAGGAGAGGGAGAGATGGGGAAATGGTCAGTCATTGGAGCGTTTAAGTTTCCCATCTTATATGGGCATATGTTTTGAACTCCTAAAACAGTTAAAGCAGTAACATCAAAGATCACTGATCACAGATCATCATTGCAAATAATAGTGATGAACAAATTTAAAATAGTATGAGAACTACCAAAATGTGACACAGAGACATGGAGTGAGCAGTTGCTGTTGGAAAATTGGTGCCAGTAGACTTGATTGATGCAGGGTTGCCACAAATCTTCAATTTGTAAAAAATGCACCATCTGCAAAACACAGCAAAGTGAGGCATGATAAAATGAAGTACGCCTGTATCTCCATAATTTTCAGCTCTGCTTGCAGATTTGGAGAAGTACAGTTAAATTTGGGATATTTCGTTCTGATCTGGCATTTATTTTTAAATTAGTATTTTGAGCTGAGTTAATGAGTTTGAGAGGGTCCTTACAGATCACTGCATCTAACTGCCTTATATTTTGGTGAGAAGTATATTGATTTATTCAAGGTCATACAGCTAAAACTTCTGTCTCTCAGGGCGTCTTTTTACTACACTATAGTGTATTTCCTAATGAATTTGACTTGTCATATCCTTACTTTATATTCTTAATAATATTTGAGGCTGTTTAATAGTTTTAATTGCAAGTAAGGTCAGAGGAGGCAGTGGAAATGGCGTGAGCTTTGCAGGCATTCTACAAGGATTCAGGTCTTAGCTCCATTACTGACTGGCTGGGTGTCCTTCGGCAACTTTTTTTTTTTTTTTTGATTTTTTTTTTTTAATGTTTTATTTATTTCTAGGAGAGAGAGAGAGAGAGAGACAGCGTGAGCAGGGGAGGGTCAGAGAGAGAGGGAGTTACAGACTCTGAAACAGGCTCCAGGCTCTGAGCTGGCAGCACAGAGCCCGACGCGGGGCTCGAACCCACGAACTGCGAGATCATGACCTAAGTGAAAGTCGGACGCTTAACTGACTAAGCCACCCAGGCGCCCCTGTCCTTGGGCAACTTAACCTTGGTCCTGGGTGGACCTCAATTTTCTGGTGAAATGGTACTTATTTTAAGAGATTGTTACAGAGTTAGAAGTAGTGTATAACAGTTGCATCTGATATGCTAACTGAAACATGGGGAGTTATACTGAAGGGTAGGTGATGTTATTTATTTATTCGTACTTTCTGATAGCTTTAAAATTATGATCAGGAAAAGAGATTAAAAATTAACACCTGAGTATTGGGGCGCCTGGGTGGCTCAGTTGGTTAAGCGTCCTACTCTTGATTTCAGCTTCACAGTTCATGAGTTCGAGTCCTGTGTTCGGTTCTGTGCTCACAGCGTGAAGCCTGCTTGCGATTCTTTATCCCTCTCTCTCTGCCCCTGCCCCCCCAATAAATAAATAAACTTTAAAAAATTAAAAAAAATTAAAACTAACATCTAGGTGTTGATATGTAAGTTTATATTCTAATATGCGCTCAGTGATTTCATTGAGGCACAGGTATATTATTGCATATATATGTTATTTGTAAAGAAATTGTTTTCTTAAATCAAAAATTTTTAGTTTTTTCTAGAACTCTCTTAAGTCCAATATATTGATTTCATGTATTTTCAAACCATTATTACTCTTCTGTCTTCTTTCAGTTCACAGTGGGAAAAGCTACAGAAAGATGACACTGATCCAGCACAACTGAAAGGTATCCAAGGACACGTTGAGACAGTTACCAGAGACATGTCTTTAATTGATTACTGATAACTAAGATACTGATGTTAATTCTAAAGTTAGCATTAGTCAGTAAGTAGTGTGACAGAAAAGACTCTACAAGCTACAGTGATATTTGAATGAATGATTTTCTCTTAACTGAAGCTCTACTTAATGAGAGGAAATAATTCAAATATCAGCTTTCTCTTTTCTAAATGTTGGATTATATCCTGTAAAACTCAAGCAGTTTAATTTCTTTAAATGCTTTTGTTGAGTTGTGTGACACAGTTTTAGCTCAGTATATATGTACTTCATGAGTTTTATGTTAACCCACTTTGGGGGATGCATTTCTGTTGGTTAAGTTTAAAAAACTTTGTGCTTTTGTTTTCTTTAAAGAAACTTATCAGTTTGGATTTATCTCCATAGAAGAACTTTTACTTATAATTAAGCACGTATCGAAAATATTTTAAAAAATAGATCACTGTCTAGATGTTGTTGAGGTGGTGTAAAATTAAGTGGTGTTGCAATTCTGTTTTGTCTCTTTTGGTTTCTAAATGCTCTAGGTGCCATACAAGTGATGGCACCAGTTGTATGTTCCAATGGAAAGAAATAGATGCTGGCATTAGAAAATCTGTAATGATTGGTCTGCTTTATTCCCTAATTGTACAACCTTGAGTCCACCTCAGTGTCCTCAACCAAAATGGGTAGAATGTCTAGTTTTAAGTTATTACAAAGATTCAGAGATGTCTAAGTAAGGCACCTAGCACAGTGTCTGACACATACTAGATATTCTGTAACTAGCAGATTCCTTCCTTTCCTGTACACATCAATGCTATTTGCCTGGCTCTCTTGTTTTATTTATCTGCTCATTTAGTTTTTTTCCTTTGTGCAGCATACTATAGGGATATCTATAAAAACATACTAGATACAGTTCCTTCAGCAAACAGTATAGCTTGGTAAGAAATATAATTTATGTATATAATTAACTATTAATACAAGGTATAAAGTTACACAGGCCATGAGTTAAATACTCAAAGTTAGAATTCATATTAGGGACAGATTTTCTACTCTGGTTTGATAGGAAGGCATCAGGGAATGCTTAATGGAAAATGTGGCTTTGAAGGGCAGAATGAGTAGGATTTAGAGTTCAGAATAGAAGGAGCTCAGCAAAAATAATAGAATGAGCAAGCATATGACTAACAGTGATGTTTCCTACCACTGCTGCCACCATCATTATATGACACTTTAAGCTTAGGGAATAGGTCATTTGTACAAGAGAACACCATATGGAAGTCAAAAAACATAAGTGAGAAAAGATAAGAGAAACTTAGCGGTAGCCTATTCAATGCCTTCATGAAAGTTTTTTGTTCTGTAGGGCTCTCAGCATATACTCATGTGGAACTTCCATATTATTCCAAGTTTATTTTAATTGCTGCTTACCTTGCTTCATACAATCCAGCAAGAACTGACAAGAGGTTCTTTCTTAAGGTAATAATTATTTCTTTTTACTTTGTTTTTGAAGATTCCGGGAATATTTTGAAATTTCTCAACACTTGTAATTTCTCAGGGGTAGAGATTAGAATAAGAGATTGCTAACTATGTGGGATGCCTTTGTGGCTCAGTCAGTTGAGCATCCAACTCCTGATTCTAGCTCAGGTCATGATCCCAAGGGTCTGTGGGATTGAGCCCCACATCGGGCTCTGGGCTGAGTGTGGAACTTGCTTGGGATTTTCTCTCTCTCCCTCCTTTCCCTTTGTCTTTCTCCCCCACTTGTACTCTCTCTCTTTAAAAAAAAAAAAAAAAGGAATAAAAAGAGAGCTTACTAAAAAAAGGCTTTAAATTAAGGTCATAATCAGTATGGGAAAAGTACGTAGTTTCACAGAAGAGTTCAGGTATACCTTAGGTAATAATTCTAGGTTTAACAATACATATAAATAAGGTTTTGTTTAAAGTGTGAGAGATGGGAATAGTTCTAAGGGTGCTGTGTACTCCATACATTGACATGCAGACCATTCAGAAGCCTCTTCTGCATGTATATTAGTTGGAGAAATTCCATTTTGGAATTTTTTTCTTTTTGAAAAAATATGTATAATTTTATTTATTATTAAATGTATTTGTAATAAATTTTTATTTGTTGTTTTGTTTATCTTCCCACTAGTCTTTAGTTTCATGAAAGCAAAGGACTATTGAATCCCATGTGCTTAACTAAATGTCCTCAGTCAGTGTTTCTTATGTGAATTGACAGCCTGCCTTAAGGGATGAATAAAAACCCATTTATCTTTGGAAGTTTTGTTTTTATAGAAACCAATAATGCTGTACTGAGCCAATATATTAAGTTTTTTTAGGAAGTATCACTATTTTAACACCTTTTCTTTACATACAGAAGTTGTCTTGTGTACACTCTAAATCTAAGTCAAAGTAGCCTAAAATACGTTATTTTAGGTGGAAGTAAATAAGAAAGCCTAAGATATGAAATAAGTATTATATGTGCCATGTTTTAAATTACATTTTCTGTTTTTATGGAGTATCACCTTTTTTTTTCCATCTTAACAGTTATTTTCCTTAATTGCAGCATCATGGGAAAATCAAGAAAACCAACTTCCTAAAGAAGCATGAAAAGGTACTTACATTTTAATATCTCTGTTGGGAAGAACTCATGAAATCAGGGTATGATAGGAAGTGAATGACTGTGTGCTTTTATTAGTCATTTGGATGTAAGAAGTTACTTAATGGTAAGGTTCCATATTTTGTTATATTGAATATAGTGTTGAAGGCACATTCCAGCGAGCTGATATTAGAGATAAAAGTGAGTTGACAAGTTTTTATAGAGAATTCGTAGATGACAAAGATTACCCTGGAATTTTTAACTAACCACAGTTGGTTTTCCTCTTTTCCCCTTTGACACACCCATGAGAATGACACTGAAGAAATACAGAAGGTGAATGGACAGATAAAGGGTAGATAAGAGACCTGCACGGTTTGGAACTGCGTTAATAGGTACACACACAGGTGACTAAGCCTCCAGAGAAGGTTGCCACCTAAGTCCAAAAGCAAGCAGATTTGACCCGAGGAGTCTGGAACAGTTTAGGAATTAGAGGTCCTGAGCACTAGGAAGGTAGGGGTGTGGGGCCAGATTGAAATTGGCAGAAGGAGCATTGGGCCTACTCAGATCGCTTGTTCCACTCTGTACATTTAAACCACTGCTGCTTTTCTTGGCAAAGGATGGAGAAGTTCAGCCTGTAAACTTTGCATCACAGAAGCTCTGAGTTTTGTTTCTCACTCCTGTTCTCAAAAGCAGTTTTTCTCAGTACACACTCCTGAACTGATAGTGTTCTCTCAGGACTTTGAGGGCATTGTTTTGCCGTCTTCTGGCTTTATTGTTGCTGCTGAAAAATCCACTGTTAGTCTGTTATTCCTTTGTTAATATCTGTGTTTTTCTCTAGCTAGAAGAGAACTTCTTTTCCTGTAGTTTTATTTTTTTTTTTCCTGGTTCACTGAGGTCAGTCTGGGATTTAAGTTTTTACTTGGGGTTTGTTTTGTTAATTGAATTTAAATAAGGATACCTTTATTCAATTCTGATGAATTAACTCTTCAAATAGTGCCTTGTCCTCATTCTCTCTAACTTGTCTTCCTGAGACACTGATTAGATGTAGGTTAGACCTTCCCACTCTGTCCTCTGTTTATTCAGTCTTTCTCATTCTTCATTACCCTTGGTCTCTATGCTGTGTTCTGGCTGATCTCTTTAGTTCTGTGTTTTGACTTTCTCTTTGGCTTTGTCTCTTGTGTTTACATCATCTTTGTGATTCCGGTATATTTTATTTATAATTCTTAGACATTTCCTTGGTTTATTTCAAGTCTGATGACTTTTATTTTTCCTAGTGATATTTTTCTTTAACATAAAAATATTGTATGTTCTCTCTTATATTCCAGTGTTAGAAGGACTTGTTGGTCTACTGATTTTCCATTTTCTGTCTTTGCTAACAAAATGCCTTGTTCCTGGTCATTTTATTATTTTTAATTGTTGGCTGAACTTCATCATTTGGAATTTTTGAAGCCTGAAGTGTGTTCTTTAGAAAGGTTTTACATTTACTTCTGTGCAGGCATTTAAGAGCACTAGAACTCACCCACCTTATTGGGGATATGAGCTGGAGCCCAGATATCCATTATCTGGATAATGGAAAGTGGATAAGCAAAGGGTGGCACATTTCCTGCAAGTGGAGTGATACTCAGCAATAAACCTAACACATTCCTAGCACAGCCAATAGAGTGAATCCCAGGAACACAGCACTGAGCGAGGGGAGTCTCCTTGAGAAAAGCAGGCGCTGTGGGATTCCAGGACGAGCAAACTAGTCTACCATGGAAATAGCACATCGGTTGCTTCTGTAGAGGCTGAGATGGGGGTTGAGCAGGAAGGGGCACAGAGGTTTTCTAGGGGTTCTTGTTGTACAACTTGATATTTGGGTGTAGGCCACACATACGTTCGCATTTGTTAAAATTCAGCAAATGTTCACTTAAGATTGGTGCATTTCGTTGTAAGTCAATTTCACATCGAAAGAAAAACTGTACAAATGTTGAGCTCTAACCTTTGATCTGCCACGGAAGCCTTCGGAGGGCTGCATGCTGTTGGCAGCAGTCTCTGGAATGCCCAAGAAAGAATAATGATGGGTAAAGGGGTGGAGTATGGAGCGACGAGAAGGTAAGCACATAGGTTACCGTTAATGGTGGACTCTTCCAAGGGCCTTAGAGGTTCATGGAAGATTTCTTTCAACATTATATTTGACATTTTTCATAAGAAAATGCTGGAAAAAACTAAGTGAAAGAGTAGTTCAGCCCTCATAATCGGACCACCATCTTTATTAATCCCTCCCTCCTTGGGTGGGATGGGGGTGGGGGATTGCTGTCTTGGAGGCAATGGAATCCTTCATACCAGGTTTTGCTACATGTATTGTATTTATATCCACAACCAAACATTATCTTCAGATTTTTTTATGACAAGTGGTTCTATATCACATATGTCTTTTGAAAAATAACATCTTTTTATAACTGTGGGTACTGTGAATTATACTCCCCCTCCCCCCATCAGCATTAAGCCCTATTTTCTATTGAAATTCTCAGGAAAGATTTTATTCCTCTCTTCACACAGAGTCAGCGTTTCACAGGAAAATTTCCTTACCAAATATATTTGCTTGGCACAGAAAAATTCTTCTGGTATTGTCTGCTCACTGAGACATCTCTGATTAGGCTTTCCACTATAGGCATACCATTGATTTTGTACGCTCTTTCTTATGTGTGTAGTTGCTTTGGGTCATAAAGGATTGATATGAGAGAGTACTTACAGCTGGGGTAGTCAAGGAAGGATTTGTGGTAGGCCTTGCATATGAATGGGTGCTCAAGAATGGTGAGGTCTGGATGTGCAAAGATGGGAGAGGAGGGCATTCCACATGAGGAAATGATTGTAGTCAAGAAGCAGAGGTAAAAAAAGTATGGGGTGTAAAAGAAATAATGAAATCTTATTGGCTAAAGTATCTGGTGAATTTCAGAGACAAGTCATTTGAAGCCAGATTGTGGAGGAATTTTGTCACTCACCAGTTTCTTAAGGGAAGGAAGCTCATCTCTTCATTTCTGTATCTCAGGAATTGGTTATTTGCTGGGTATTTATAAATGAATAAATAGAATGAAGAAAATTGAAGAATGAATACAAGACAGAATTTCAGGCCAATTCTTTAGACAGAGAAAAACATTTAAAAATTTTGAGGTGGAAGATGTATGAGTGCTGGTCATCAGTGAGGACTGTGAAGAACTTGCACTCAGACCGCCCCTTTGGAATGAGTAGATTTGTGCAAGTCCAAGAGAGGATGGTCTTGACAGAGGGAACCGTATGAGCAAAGACCTCATGAAGATGCCTGTAGTTGTAAAGGAAGTCTACTATTACTACTGCTAATTCTTTCTTTCTTTCTTTCTTTGTTTCTTTGTTTCTTTGTTTGTTTGTTTGTTTGTTTCTTTCTTTCTTTCTTTCTTTCTTTCTTCTCCTCCTCCTCCTCCTCCTCCTTCTTTTCTTCTCTTTTTCTCCTTCTTCTTCGTGTTAATTTATTCTTTTGAGAGAGAGTATACCTGCAGGCAAGTGAGCATGAGTGGGGGAGGGGCAGAGAGAGGGAGAGAGAAAGAATTCCAAACAGGCTCCATACCATCTGTGCAGAGCCCAACACAGGACCTGAACAGCAAACCGTGAGATCATGACCTGAGCCGAAATCAAGAATCAGATTCTTAACCGACTGAGCCCCCCAGACACCACTAAACTCTAGTTCTTCTGATGTTACTCTTATTGATTTGAATTTTATAATAGCCTCTTTTGTCTTTGGTTCATGTCGTTTTAAATTCTGAGCTTAAACTTTACAGTTGTTAGTTTATATTTTTGTTCCCTCTCCTCCTGAAGTTGTGATTGAAGGTTTATTTTATGCCAAGCACTCTGCTGGATGCTATGGATATAACAGAGAACAGAACAGGTATTGTGTCTGCCCTCCTGAAGCTCTCAATCTAATCAGGCATCAAACTTTAAAAAGCAAACCACATGAATAATTATTATAACAGTTGTTTTGAAAATATTACATATCTTCAATTGTGTATTCTTTCTGTGTGTACTCAGTTGACACTTTTTTTTTAAGATTTTACTTTTTAATTCAACAAATGCATATGCATGACGCCAGATTACTTGCCAGTTAGCTTACATAGAAAAACAAAAGTTTTCCCCCTCTCCTCATTCATAGTCCCCTTCCCCCCCTTCTTTGAATTGTTTTCTGGGTTTTTTTGGGGGGGTATAGATATCCATATTAAGTTTCTGTCTCTATTTTTCTTTATGTAACTTGACACCAAGTTTGATGCCATTTAACTCCTCAATAATTGATTTGATTTCCTTTTTTGATTCTTCTATTCTTACAGACCTTCCTTCTTGAGCTCTACAGTGAATTTGTAGGCATTTCTCAGACTTTGTCTTCCCCTCTAGGTGAGAAGCCACCTTGCATTTATAGCACACAAAACCAGTTCAGTGAGGAAGATAAATTATCATATGCCTTACGTGCCACAGAACACTTTAATTTTAAATTGGATATGTGTTTTATAATCAGAAAATTTAAAAAGTGAAAATCAAAGAAGTAGGTATTCACAATGCAATTCTTAGGCTGAGTTGCCTCCCACATGATTCCCACTACTTCTGGAATTTAGGAACTTTTTACTTAATATCAAGTCACTTCTAAGTGTTAATGAGGACAGGGATACTTATTCCATTTAGGTATCTCAATATTTTCCTTTATTTTTTCCTTTCTTTCTTGAACATCATTTCATTGATTTATTCATTGTTCATTCATCCATTCATTTATTTAATGATCCGAAGTGCTAGGGATAAAAAGGTGAATAAAACATTTCCTGTTTTCAGGGCAGTTATCTAGAAAAGAAAAAGAACACATAAACAGGTGTATCATGATGACTGTATTAAAAGCTTTTGAGCATTTATAATCCAAATATGGTGAGGCTCTGTGTTTGATCTTACTTTAGTTCTCACAGTGACCTGTTGAATGTGGTTTCTATGATTCTCTTCATTTTCTAGGTGAGGAAACTAAGTAACAATTAAAGAGAAATTAATTCAGTAACTGGCATAAGGTTATCTAGTTAATGTTGTAGAACCAGCATGCAGTTTCAGGACTTTCTGACTCGAAAGCCTACCATGATGTTAACCACTCTTATTAATCTCATACAACTATCAAATGATTCGTATCTAGAATTTTTTAAAGAATTACTATACAGGCCAGTAACAAAAAGGCAAAAATCCAATTGACAAGTGGGTAAATGACACAAAAAGGAACCTGAATGTCTAACAAAGCTGACATGATCATCAGCCTCATTCACTAGTGAGAGAAATGAATCTTTAAACCATAGCTGATATTTCATGCTCTTGGATTGGCAAAACTAAAAAAAAAATTCTCATGCTTTCAAATGTTGCTGTAGAAGAATAGGAGCCGGCATATTCTGTAGGTTGGCAATAATTAAAGTTCATATGTGACTGTACTTTGTATTTGTCAGGATAGACCAGGCTATGCTGTAGTAAAAAACAAACCCCCGAATCCTCAGCGGCTTTACATGACAAAGATTTATGTGTTATTCCTGACACAATGGAGTATGAGTTGGATGGCCTTCTTTTATAGTGATGCCAAGTAAAACATGGTGATTTCCAAAGTTGCCACCAAAGGGTAAGAAGATTAAAGGACTAAAAGAAGATTAAAGGTTTGAAAGGCTAGGCTGAAGTCAGTTACATCATAGTCACCCGTATTCATCTAACTGCAGGAAGTATGATACTGAGAAATGTAGTCTTCCTGTGTGCCTGAGAACAAAACGTTGGTGAGCACACCGCATTGTCTGTGCCCTTTCCTTTAATTTAGCAATTCCATTTAGGGAGACTCACATATGTACACAAGGGGAAATGTACAAGATTGTCCATCACATTATTATTTGTGATGAAGGATAATGATGAATTTTTAGAAGCAGATAGTGATTTGTCATCAAATGGAATTCTGTTGGGTAGTTTATAAATGGGATTAGAGTGGGGCACGTGGGTGGCTCAGTTGGTTGAGCATCTGACTTTGGCTTAGGTCATGATCTCACAATTCGTGAGTTCAAGCCCTGTGTCAGGCTTTGTGCTGACAGTTCAGAACCTGGAGTCTCCTTTGGATTCTGTGTGTCCCTCTCTCTCGGCTCCTCCACCTCTCACAATCTGTCACTCTCTCTTTCTCAAAAATAAACATTAAAACAATTTTTAAAAAATAGAATTAGAGACACATATATCAATATGGATAAATTGCAAAAACATGTTGGAGAAAAGCAGCTTGGTAGAGTGATAGTCCAAAATAGTATTTATATGAGATTAGATGTTGCAGATAGTGCTATATATTATTTATGAATACATATGTAACACTGGTGTAAAATCTGTAATGAAAGTGGCAAAAACACCAAATTCTGGATTGTGGTTCCTTCTAGGGAGAAAATGAGATGTGAGAGGGGTGTAAGGGAGCTTCAGTTTATCTGTAATGTGATCTGATGTTTTATTTCTTTGCACATATTGCATAATGTCAGGGTTTGATAAAATTTGGTGCTGGGTACATTGTTATATTGGCCTCCGTACTTTTCTAAGTATTTGAAGTATTTAATGAGAAAGGATATAAAATTTAAGACCTGGAAAATGATTTCTGAACTATTTTTTAGATATAAACAGCTGGAATAAACATTTTGTAAACTCTGTGTAGGCATCTTTTTAGTCGTTCTTCTTTAAAGAAATAATTATTCTCTTGCATGTAAATAAAGATTTCCATTTATTTTTCATTGCTTAATATAGATACTTAAATTCTAGCAGTGCTACTAAAATTATCTTACTGAGTGGACCTTGAGTACTTGACTTTTCTTTTTTCTTTTTTCATGTTTATTTATTTTTGAGAAAGAGGAGAGAGGTGGGGGGGGGAGGGGAGAGAATATTAGCAGGAGAGGGGCAAAGAGAGAGGGAGACACAGAATCTGAAGCAGGCTCCAGGCTCTGAGCTATCAGCGCAGAGCTCAATGCGGGGCAAACTTGTGAACTGTGAGATCATGACCTGAGCCAGAGTCAGACTCTCAACCAACTGAGCCACCCAGTCACCCTGAGCACTTAAGTTTTTTAATAACAAGTATTGTATCATGTGAATTTGTACACAAGTATGAACATGTTGCAATTTTTCAGTTTTAAAGTTTAGGTTGTTTCAGGCTGACAGCTTATAAATTACTAAATATTTTATTAGTTTTCTAAGCTAGTATTTACTATAACTAATTTTTTAGAATTACTTATATGGAACAAATGTGTTTTCCTGGTGATGGAACACAGAGGAATAAATAGTGAGAAGTAAGGAGTAAGTTCTGTCTAGGACTTAGGACCTAGACCCTGGTTTTAGATTTGCACTGTTTTGACAAATGACTTGGATAACTCCCTGAACATGTAGTTACAGCAGCAAAATAGATATGATCTTCAGGACGTTCAGGACTGAGATGGATGACTTGTTAGTTTTATGCTAAGTCAGAAAACCTTGAAGGAAAAGTTGAAAGATAATTCATGATCATATCAGCTAAGATTTTAATGTAGAGACTGGAAGTTAGAGTTGTTAAGGTCTTTGGGGAACAGTATATGTGTATTGTTACAAGGAATTTGTAGTGCAGAAAGTGAATGCTCTTCTGTAAAAATAAAATCCGTGTTCTTTTATTGTTACAGACAAGCAATCATCTTCTTGGCCCAAAACCATTTCCACTCGACAGGTTATTAGCAATATTGTATAGTATTGTGGACAGCAGAGTTGCTCCAACCGCAAACATCTTTTCCCAGGTAAGCTTACTAATAGGTTATTATCTGTCATCTTTATTTTTATGGAATTCTTCCAGTAGTATAGTTGGTATAGTTCCAGGCATTTAGATTTTTAGTCAGCATATGTTACCATTTTAACTGGTATGAACTTTGTTCTTGGTAAGTACTTGAAATTTCCAAATATAGCATCTTTGAGGGTATCCCTGAATTTTCTTTTATTTATAGGTATAACTTGATGACAAAAACAGCTTGATGTTTTGGATGTTTTCTTTTTTCAATAAAGGGATGTTTTGTGTGTGTTTATTTTTTTTTTAATAAATAATGAGCAGGAGAGGGGCAGAGAGGGAGAAAAGAATCCCAAGCAGGCTCTGTGCTGATAGCCCTGATGTGTGGCTCAAACTCATAAACCATGAGACCATAACCTGAGTTGAAATCAAGAATTGGATGCTTAACTGACTGAGCCACCCAGATGCCCCTCAATAAAGGAATTTTTAAATTAAATGATTATAATTATCTTGGTGATTAAATAAGTGGCTTCATGATTAATTTGAAGAATTATAATGTAGAAATATAATCTAATGAAGACAATTTTTAAAAATGTATTTGTAGGAAAGTTATAATATCCTTACTCCTCATATAGATATTAGTTGACAGTATGATTTGTTAAAAAAAATGTTTATTTATTTATTTATTTAGAGACCAAGCACAAGCATGAGCAGGGCAGGGGCAGAGAAAAGAGAGAGAATCCCAGGAGGCTCTGTGTTTCAGCACACAGTGTGATGTGGGGCTCAGTCTGATGAACCATGAGATTGTGGCGTGAGCCAAGCCAACCAGGTGCCCCCACAGTATGATTTAAAAAAAAAAATTCCCAGAATGGTTACGTTCTCAGAATTTTCACTAGATGGCAGCACTAGCCTAAAAATATGAAATAAGAAAAACAAAATAAAGTCATTAAGGTTTTTATTTTGGTTGACATTTTAAGAAAAACTTATTTATTAAATATATGGTCACAATAGATTTCTTAATTAGTACATAAGAACAGTTCTTACAACATGGTGTGAATGCCTAGAAGATAAAGCAAATGAATGATGTGATTAGTATTAATGAAAAGCACTCACCCTGGAATTTTCAATGAGCATTTTGTTATATGTGTATGTTTTTAGGTTGAAAAATATATAAAATAATAACATTTTTGTATGGTGGTAACTTTTAAGTTTTCATTTAAAGAAGACTTTGAGAACCAAAAACAGATACGTTCTTAACATTCTCAACCCTAAAGTTAGATAATTTTTATATGTCAGAATTTATAGAAAATTCTTATCTACATTTATTGTGTTCTTGAAGAAAGGTATTCTAGTTGGTTATTAAGTTATGTAAGTAATAGGTAGGTAGATTGGTAGCCTTAATGCTGTTAATTTAAAAAATCTAATTCAGTTTTAATCTGTATTACAGGGATTTTTTTCATATATATCTTTTAAAAAGCTTTGTCTGAAATTACTTAAAAAATTTTTTTCAATGTTTATTTATTCTTGAGAGATAGAACACGAACAGGGGAGGAGCAGAGAGAGAGGGAGACACAGAATATAAAGCAGGCTCCAGGCTCCGAGCTGTCAGCACAGAGCCCAACATGGGGCTTGAACATACAAATCGTGAGATCATGCCCTGAGCCAAAGTCAGACCCCTAATCAACTAAGCCACCCAGGTGCTCCTGAAATTGCTTTTTAATCAGACTTACATTTTGTTAATAGCTTTCTACATACACTATATGACATTTTTGTTTTGTTTTTGCTCTGGCAATAACTGTGAAACAGAAAGCAGGTATTATGAACTTTATTATAGGAAACAGCCTTACCGAGGTTAAATGATATTCTAAATATGACACAATGAATAATTTTTATGTACCAAAGTCTAGAGAAGCGAGGTAGACAGTTCTAAACAGAAAAGGAAGGCATTTGCATCACATGTGATTGCACTTCATAGATGCCCAAAAATTACCTTTGTTGGGGATGGAAAGAAGGATAATAAATGGTTTTTTTTTTCCTTTCAAAGAGCTTATAATTTATTCTGGGAGGGGTAAAACATATACATAACAATAATGCTGTAAGGCTGTAAATGGATGCTTGATAGTGCTGCTGAGAATTTTAGAGCAGAGAGGATAGGGCCGGATGAGAGAAAGACGACTTCACAGAGAAGGCACAAAATGGAGCTGGGCTGTGGAGAATGAGTAGGATTGTTTTTTCTTTAATTCTAGTTTACGTAAGTGATACATGTTTATTGTACAAAAATGAGAAAATGGTAAATAAAAAGTAAGAGATAAAGCGGACATCTTACTTCCAACGAGTAAAGTTCAGTTAGACTAGAGATTTAAGGGAAAATGATAGGAGCTTGGTCAATAAAGTATCCAGGGAAGTCCAGTAACACACTCTGTTTAAGAACAAAATGTGGCTGAAATCATATTCAGAAAAAGGGTAATTGTCCCACATGCTTATTTTTTTCCCTTTCCATTAACTCCCAGGGTCCTTTTGTATTTTCTCCTTTCATTCATCAACTGTACTCTTGCCCACAGGAATGACAATTTACCTGTGCACACTTAATTTTCTAAATAAATAGGACATTTGTATTGGCAGTGCTCCTTGGTATGGACACTAGATGGCAGTATTGCTGCATTCTGGCTTTAAGATGAACTAGGAAAACTGCTTCATGTATAGAGAAAGCTTTAATTTCACACACTGGTTTATTAGAAAAAAAACGATTGCCTGATGTATAATGAAATATATGTGTGTATGTGCACATATGTGTACACGTTCATTAAAATGTAAATACAGTTGGTAAAAAATTGTGTTGCATAAGTATTTTCCACTTGGAAATAAGTTCTTTTCTTTTCGCTATAATGTGTCTCTATGAGATAATAATGTATTTTTCTACTCACTTATTCTTTATCCTTTAAGGATTTATTTTATAGTAATGTGCTGTTACATATCACATAATTATAACTTTTTACATACAGGAAATTGATCAAGGGGCATCTGGGTGGCTCATTCAGTTAAGCACCTAACTTCAGCTCAGGTCATGATCTCACAGTTGGTGAGTTTGAGCCCCATATTGGGCTCTGTGCTGTCAGCACAGACCCTGCTTTGGATGCTTTGTCTCCCTGTCTCTGCCCCTCCTCTGCTTGCTCTCTCTATCAAAAAAAATAAATACAAATTAATTTTTTTAAAAAAAGGGGAGGCTTGATTTTACTCCTATTAAAAAAATTGATCAAATGTGGCACATACGTTCACAATTTCTTGAAGTGAAATTTTATTTCCATTGCAGTATTTTAAGTTACTTAAATCTATTCTTTTAAAAAAAGCTATAAAAAATAGTAAGTTAAGGAACTTTAAAGTTGTTAAAATTCCAGTTAAGAATGATAATCAAATTTATAATAGTATTAGTAGCAGTAATATTGTAGTTGTTATTCTTCTGAATATGTTCTTTATGAAGTTTTAGGTAAAATCCTGTTCATTAATTTTTTAATCTCATAAGTAAAAGAATGTTAGCACATATAACATTTTACGATAGGTTAATGCTCAAATTTATCAAATTGAAATATGGTTTTAAATTTTTCTGAGACTTTCAAGATAAGTTTAGCCTTATGCAATTTAATATAATCTTATAGTCAAGGTCATGGATCATTTAAAAAATTTCACTCACCTAAAACAAATGTAGCTCTTGTATATGTATCTGAGCTTGGTGAATGGCAGGTCATTACTTCTGATGTTCTCATTCTTCATTGTCAGCCTGGCTAGAATGGATACATTATACCATTTCCATGCAGGAAGTGGTCAAGCTTATAGCTATTACTTTCAAGTTTTAATTTGATCAGATATGTTATTGAAAGTCACTTATCAACTTTAGAAAACATACTATTGAATTGTCTTTTTTTCCAGAATCATATTAAAAACAGTTATGCTTCTTTACCTTCTTTTTTCCTTGTTGAAAAATGGTAACCATATTTGGAAATTTTTTGCATGATCTTTTTCAAACTTTTGATACTTCTGTCCTCTCTTACACATCCTTGCCCACATCCTCCATAATCTTATAGTGAGGTGAAGATACTGGGAATATGGTTCTTCAAGATTGTAGTCATGTGTATCACTTATTTTAAAATATTAAGCCATATTGCCTGCTCTTTTCCCAGAGGAAGAGTGTATTTCTAAAATTATTAGTACAGGTTTATAAAGTGACTTTTAAACAGGAAAATTATCTTTAAAAAATAAAGGGTATTTAATTTTACATATATTACATATTATCATTGGTATTTGATCACTCAGCATTTTGAAAAATTATTTTTAAAAATAGTTCACTGTAATTCCACAACTCATGAGTTGTAAAAGAATTACTATATTGCTATATTATAAGAAACAGTGCACTCTAATGTCAAGAAGTAGCCCAGAGATATGAAAAGGAACATACATTGTTCCTTTAAGTAGTCCAGGGGCATCGAGGTGGCTCAGTCTGTCAAATGTCCAACTCAGGTCATGATCTTGTGATTCGTAGGTTCGAGCCCCACATTAGGCTTTGTGCTGACAGCTCAGAGCCTGGAGCCTGCTTCAGATTGTCTCCCTTTTTCTCTGCTCCTCCCCCACTCACGCTCTGTCTCTCAAAAATGAACAAATGTTAAAAAAAATTAAAAATGAAAAAAATTTTAAAAAATTCTATGTACCATACTGACAAATTGAATTTTTTTAGTAATTAGTATCTATTTTCTGAATGGCTTTCTGTTTAGGTGTGCATAATTCGATAAGGAAAAAATTAAATTAAAATGTCCTTATAAATTTATTATCACTTTTAAGAGTCTAAAAAAGAAAAATTTTGAGCAAAGTATACAGGTAAATTTTTTTAAAAATAAACATTTCCATTTCTACTCTCTCTGCTTTTTGAACTCACGTCATGATACCATACACGTATTGGAATATCTTTGGACTATGTATTTCTACATCAGTTGAATTTTTTGGTCATGAATCAACTTGATCTTTCCCCGCAGAGGTTGCATTAATTGCAATAGCATTTACATAACTTTATACTTTCTACTGATTTAGTTGTTGGCTTATAAGCTATACAGGATGTATTTAAACTAATAATTTTGCTAATTTCCAAATCATTATAAGTCAGAATGCAGAATGATAATTTGGTCATTTTACCAGTGCGAGTTTTCTGAAGCAGATGCTTCACCTCTAATTTATCATAGCTGGAAGATGTTTTTGCAGTACTTATTAGGACTGCTAACCTTTTATTCAACCAAAAACAGATTTTTGGCATTTTTCTTCAAATATAGGTAGATGTACAGTAAATTTGTGGAATTTTCTGCTTTTTTAAAGTATAAAAGGGATTTTATTATTTATTTCAAAAACATTTAAAAATAAAAATTTTAGGGGCACCTGGGTGGCTCAGTTGGTTCAGCATCCGATTTTGGCTGGGGTCATGATCTCAGTGCTCGTGAGTTCAAGCCCTGCTTCGGGCCCTGTGCTGACAGTTTTGAGCCTGGAGCCTGCTTCGGATTCTGTGTCTCCCTCTCTGCCCCTCCCCCGCTCATGCTCGCACACGTTCGCGCGCGCTCTCTCTCTCTCTCTCCCTCTCTCCTTCAAAAAGAAACATTAAAAGAAAAAATTTTTTAAATAAAAATTTTCATCTAACTCTGGCGCCTCGGTGGCTCAGTCGGTTAAACCTCCGACGTCGGCTCAGGTCATGATCTCGCAGTTCGTGGGTTTGAGCCCCGCATCGGGCTCTGTGCAGAAAGCTCGGAGCCTGGAGGCTGCTTCAGATACTATGTCTTGTTCTCTCTCTCCCCTTCTCCTGCTTGTGCTCTGTCTCTCTCTGTCTCTCAAATATAAATAAATGTTAAAAAATTATTTTTTAATCTAACCTACTTTAATTCAAGTTTCAAATTGAAAGTTAGTGTTTATCTTTTTAACGTAGTTGGAATTGTGTTTTTCTTTGCTTAAAATTTCATTTAACAGATTCTTATTGAGGGCCTGCTTTGTTCCAGGCACTGTGTTTTTGTTTTTTATTTTTAATTTTTTTTTAATGTTTCATTTATTTCTGAGAGAGAGAGAGAGAACACGCGCGCCCTAGCGGGGTAGGGTCAGAGAGAGGGAGATACAGAATCTGAAACAGGCTTCAGGCTCTGAGCTAGCTGTCAGCACAGAGCTCAATGCAGGGCTCAAACCCACAAACTGTGAGATCATGACCTGAGCCTAAGTGGGACACCCAACCGACTGTGCCACCCAGGCGCCCCTCCAGGCACTGTGTTAAAAAGAGAATACAAATGTGAAGAAAATGCTGTTCCTGCCCTCAGGACTTTCTTTTTTTTTTCTTTCATAGTTTATTGTCAAGTTGGTTTCCATATAACACCCAGTGCTCATCCCAACAAGTGCCCTCCTGCCCATCACCCCCCTTCCCCTCCCCCCCACCCCATCAGCCCTCAGTTCTCAGTATTCAAGAGTCTCTCATGGTTTGCCTCTCTCCCTCCCCCCACTATTTTTCCCCTTCTCCTCCCCCATGGTCCTCTGTTAAGTTTCTCCTGATCCACTTATAAGTGAAAACATATGGTATTTGCCCTTCTCTGCCTGACTTATTTCACTTAGCATAACACCCTTGGGTTCCATCCACATGGCTTTCTAGTCCGTCTGTAGCTTCCTCTGCCCTTCATTTGTATATGGTGCAGTTGCCAGATTCTAGCTCGCGCTAGACTTGATGACCTGTATGTGTATATACTGGGAGGACATATATGCTGAATGAAGGAACTAATACTTAAATACTTAAAGTGAAAACGAATACCTAAATATAAATTAGCATTTTTCACTTCAGTAGTCCCTGTTATTCAATAATACAGGTATTTAAATGTCTTCTTCCAAGTAAAATTAAGGGGCGCCTAGGTGACTCAATTGGTTAAGAGTCCAACTTTGGCTCAGGTCATGATCTCATGGTTCATGAGTTCTAGTCCTGCATTGGATTCTGTGCTGACAGTTCCGAGCTTGGAGCCTGCTTCGGATTCTGTGTCTCAGTCTTTCTCTTTCTGCCCCCCCTGCTTGTGCTTTGTCTCTCTCTCTCAAAAATAAACATTAAAAAAAAATTAACAAACCTGTTGGTTGAATCTTTTCTTTTGACATACCTTGAACTTAGCGTTGTGGAACATGATTGTTTTATACCTGTGTCATAATTAAATTTTGTTAATATCCAACTAAATTTAGTTGTAAGTAAATTAAACTCAGCTAGTTGTGTTTATTGGTATCAAACAATCTCAGTTAAGACTTGAAACTTGTTATGGACAAATAAGCAGTGTATTACATTTGGCTTATTATAAACTAAATGGCTCTTAAAAAGACAAATGGATGTATATCAAATACTTCATAATTAAAAATTATACTATTAGGTCTCTCTTTTATATACAATATTTTGAACTATTTTTATAAACTTTTAACCAAAACTACTTTAACCAAATAAACTGATTTCATAGACTTTACTTATAAAACCTCTTTACCTTAAAAAATTAGTTTGCATATTTCATATTGTAGTTGTTTGATATAGATTTTTACAGGAAAAGTAATAACATTTATTAGATGCTAGCTATTCCCCTAGCATCAGAAATCATAGTTGATGAAATACTATCCCATGGATAGTATTAAGAATTTGATGGATGGATAAGAATTTGAACCTCATAAATATAAAGAGTAACATCCTAAAATCTAGCTTAATATATTCATATGAAGTGGTTTAAGTATGATTATTTTCTGTTTCTATATATTAAAATTGGTGAACAAAATTCCCTCAAAATAGATTCTCTGCATAGTAGAGTATTAGAAAATGTGAAAAGCTATTCTTTGGTGATTTGTGCTTCATTTGGCTTGTAATGGCATTCCAGTGTCTCTGTGGTATCCAACTTAAATACTTGATGCTAATAAGATAAATTATATAAATCACAGAAAATATCTTGAATGCTAACATTTTCTAATAATCTTACTATGTTTTTTTAAGCCACAACCGAGATTGTGGGACATTTCATTGTAAACACGGTATAGGTCAGCAGGGCGCTGTGTGACAGAGGCGGGCTCTTCTCTAGCCGTGAAGAGCCTGACTGCCATGATGCTTTGTCTCCTGATGTGGGTGTATTATTATTCTGCCATCAGGCCCCTCTGTCGTATGTGCTTCTTTCCGGAGATTTTTTTAAAAACTATTTAGGAATGTTTCATATTTCACAAGAGTTACCTTTGTGGTAAGGAATACTAATACTAATCATTACCAAAGATTAAAAAAAAAAAAAAAGGCACAGTATATTTTACTCTATTGGCCCAGGGGTAAAGGTTGAATTTCTTGTTATCTGTAAAAGAACAGTGTTTACCCCTATGCTGCTCTTCTCGTGTCTTCCCTAAATCTGGTATTAAATTTCTTCAGTGTAGCCACTTTGCCTTTGTGAATATATCAGCCCAGCAGTAGTCATTTTTATTGAACTGTAGAAAAATGGAACCATTGCTTAAGGGTGACCTGTAAAATACTGCCTAAGGGATAAAAAAAAAATTGCATAAATTATGCTTTCACCTTTTGAGTAAAATAATATATTGGTACCTAATTTTTGTAGGCAATATTTTATAACTACTTTGCTTAAAGCTCAGTAGTGCTTCTAATAACTATACTAAATGTATACCCTTTGTTCACTTTTTGGGGGCAGATATATTCAACACCAATAAATTTTATTTGACTTGGCAGAATTTTTTGCTGAAAATGCAAAGGAATGTATGGAAATGTGCCTGCACGTGCCTATTTAAGAGAACCTGTACTGTTAATACAGTGACTATATAGGTAAATGCATACCTTAATTAGAGCTTTATGAGTAGTTTGTCTTAATGAGGAAAGGAGTTTCAGTAAGAATAGGCTAGGAGATAGATTTGGAAAAATCTACATCATGGAAATGTGTCCTACATTTTAAAATACTTTTATAAAAAGATGATTAGAAGAAGTGTTGATGCTTAAGGGGGTTTCCAATGAGAAATCGTCTTGATTCCTTGTCAGCTTGCAATTAATTGGGAGTCTTTTGGAGGACGTTGGCCTTACCTGCCCATAAAAAGGCATATTTCAGCAGCTGGTGCTGCAGAAAAGTCCTTGTCCTTTCCGCTAGGTGAGAAATTGGGATTCTCAGTGCCAAGTCATCCATAGAACCTAATTGCTCCCTCACCTTGGATGCTCTGAATGTGATAGAGTTGGATTCTCAAAATTGAGAGTAGTCATGCCCTGATAGTTTGGAATCGGAAAGGGAAATAAATTTACCCAGAACTGTCTTATCTGCTCCCTTAACTTAAGATGCTGTGTGTCTGCTGATGTCTTTTCAGTTCTGTATTTCTAGCTAGCTGTGGACCCAGATTGCCAACTAGACACTCATAGTCGATGTGCTATGGCCATCACACATTGATATATCCAAAACAAAAATTGTTCTCTAAACCACTTGGTTTTTTCAGCCTTACCTAGATTTCAGAACCAATCATTTATTTATTCAGCCTTTAACAAAGCACATACTTTGTGGTAAGCACAATATTAGGTGCTAGAAAAACAAAGATCATACAGATATTTTTTAGTTCAATGGAGAAATCATCTCTGAATGCTTTTGTCTCCATTTACTTGGTCACCAAGTCCAGTCTCTTTTTCCTCCTAAATACAGATGGCTCTTGGATGTATTCCTTTCTTTCCCCATTGCCAGTCGCCTTACATCCATATTTTCATTATCTCCTAGACTATTGCACCATTGTCTTAACTGGTCTCCTTGTCACCAAGTACTTTTAAATTTAACTTCCATATGGTCGTCAGCATAAATCTTAAGTAAATTTGATCTTGTTTTTCTGCTTACACTTTAAAAAAAAATTTTTAATGTATTTACTTATTTAGTGTGTGTGTGTGAGAGAGAGAGAGACAGAGAGACAGAGACAGAGAGAGACAGAGCACAAGTGGGTGAGGGGCAGAGAGAGAGAGAGGGAGGGAGACACAGAATCCGAGGCAGGATCCAGGCCCCAAGCTGTCAGCACAGAACCCAATACTGGGCTCACACTCACAAGCTGTGAGATCATGACCTGAGCCAAAGTCACACACTTAACCAACCGAGTCACCCAGGCACCCCTCTGCTTGTACTTTTTAAATGAGTTACATTATCTGTAAAATCAGTTCTCCATTCTATAGCATTTCCTGTAAGGTTCTTCACAAACTGGTCCCATTTTCTGCCTCTTCCTTTATTGCCCTCTACACCATTCACAGTAAGCTGTTTCCTCTCCGAAAGCACAGCCAATTTTTCCTTTACATTGTTACTTGTGCTATCCCCCTACCACTGCTGAGCTCTCTTCTATGCTTTGTTTTGCATACCCCTAAATGCCATTCTCAATGAATCCACATTTTGCCTCCCTCCCTATTACCTCATTGTCTTCTCTACAACCATATAGTTGTGTTTATACATATCACTAGCATCCCTCTCATATTATGTCATTACCATTTTATTATGCGTTTGTCTTCTCTGATACCTTGAATTCTTTGAGGTTGCAAAGGCCTTGTCTTTTCATTTCTGTGTCTCTTGGACAGTGCCTCGAACATGAGATTCACTCATTGAATGAGTGGTTTCCCATTCTCCTAAGCTTGCAGTTACATCTTAGAGACTAAAGATTGGCAGTCATCTGTGTGCTAATTAAATTCTAGGGATTATAGGCATTATCTTTAGTTCCTCTATGTAAAAACATACACGTCAGTTTTTGTTTATCTGAGCAAAATCGAAGACTAATAGTCTACTCCCTACCTTTGTTTTTTTTTTAAATAAAAAATTTAAATAAAAAATTCAAAGGTGAATTTCCAGAGATGATGATTTTAGGTTGAACAGCTTTGACAGCATTTGCCTATTGCTTCCATTGCCTCACAGTCATCAGCTCTGCCTCGTGTGTGGAGAACTGTCAGTTGAACTCTCTTGATGTATGCCACATGCTCATGAACTATCACGTCACCTGAAATCAGATCAAATGTGGTGCTTGTTGGGTTGTGTGAACCTCATGCATTAACATATCACATGTTAAGTTCTCTTATTTAAATAATTTAATATGTTTCAAGTTACAAAGCTCCTCCAGGACAAACAGGACGGGGTATTTCACAAATCAATTGACATAGATATCAACCTATGAGAGTATAAAAATAATGAGCATGTTAAAAATTAATTACAGTTGTAAATTGATTTCCTTTTGTTGCCAGAAAGAACACAGTTTATTAGCCCAGGAGCAGGTTCACACTGTTTTAACATCAAGCACTTCCAGCTGAAGCTTGTTAGTGACTGCCTCTCAGATTAAGAAAAAACATCCTCACTGTGGTGCATGAACTCCTCTTGTTAAGACATAAATAATCAGCTCATCCCCTACATGGATGAGAACAAAGAACATAATAGTATACGGAGCAAAGATTAATTAAGTAAATATTGCATGACCCTATTTAAGATGTTAATTCAAAATTATCCAAGTGCAAGGAGGTTTTCACTTTTAATTTTTCTCTGTGAATGCCTCCATCATGACATAGGTGCTATTCACAGGAAAAAACTGTATACTTTGGCATTTGAATTAGGCAGATTGATTATTTTAAGCTAAAGTAAAATAAAATTCTTTAATTATGGTATGTTTCTAATGCAGAAATACTAGGGAAATAACATTCCCTTTTGATTGCAGGATGCTTCAGAATTTTAGAAGTTTTGTTCATTCAAAAAAATTTTTTTAATGTTTATTTTGAGAGAGAGAGAGAGCATGAGCAGGGGAGGGGCAGAGAGAGAGAGAGAGAGACAGAGTCTTCAGGCTCTGAGCTGTCAGCACAGAGCCCAACGTGGGGCTTGAAGTCACAAACTGCAAGATCATGACCAAACCATGACTGAAGTCGGATACTTAACCAGCTGAGCCACCCAGGTGCCCTTTGTTCATTTTTAAGCCAAGAGCTGAAAACCAGAAATTTTATTTTGAGGAAAAACATCAGTGGCAACACATGACTAAAACTTAACACCAATATTAACTCATTCCCAAAGCTCATACCCTCAGCTAGATCCTGACTTCTAATACAGCTTTTTTTTTTTTTTTTTTAACTTTATTCTGTATTTCCTGGCACAAAATCCAAATCCTGACTTGGAAGAATCAACTCCCTAGGCCACTTTCATATTCATTTGAATTTCATTCATCTGAATGTGAGCTTGACACAATAGACAAGAAGCTGTCGAAAACAGTATATATTCTCCTAAAGTCTAGGAATTATTGGCAAAACAATATGCTTTAATAGGTAATAGAAACCAAAAAGGGGGGTAAATAATTTCCATACAAAAATTTAAACTTACTTAAATAATTAAAATGATACTTCTTGGGATGCCTGGGTGGCTCAGTCGGATAAGCATCCGACTTCAGCTCAGGTTATGATCACACGGTTCATGGGTTTGAGCCCTGCGTTGGGCTCTGTGCTGACAGCTGGCTCAGAGCCTGTAGGCTGCTTCCAATTCTGTGTCTCCCTCTCTCTCTGACCCTACCCTGCTCAACACTGTCTGTCTGTCTGTCTCTCTCTGTCTCAGAAATAAATAAAACATTTAAAAATTTTAAATAAAAAAAATAAAATGATACTTCTTGAGAATGATTTCATTGTTTTAGGAAAGACCTTTCTATTACTTTTGATTTTTAAAAGTTTAATGATTATCCTAACTTAATTTTTTCCACTGTTACATGTTTTGTATGATTTGATGTCATAAATTTTTCTGTAATGATCTTTAATCCACAAATGTATAAGAAATTTTGCATTGGGATACCATTTTTAAAGTTACCTAATTTCAGATTTTAAGAAATCATGCTTTTTCCCCCACCTTAAATTATCTTTCAAAAATTAAGCCTTAAAAGCAGTGATTTTATGTCTAATATAATGTGTAGTCTGATTTATGAAAAGTTAACATTTCATTAGGTTAATAAAGTTTACTTAATATTTTACTTTAGTGAATCACACCCCTCACATCTGATAATTTTGTTCACATGATTATTGAATAGTAATTCTCAAGGCTATTACCTGTATCCCTAGGGCAGGACATTTGCCTATGTTGAGATATTTCTTTAATCCTTTTTGCTACAGTTTCATTAAGGTCTGTGTTTTGTTTGCAGTGTTTTTCCTGCTGGGTTTCTAACTTCCGGCATACTCACAGGACCTCCTTTCAGTATGTAGTGCTTCCTGAATTATCATTTTACTCCCCTCCTCCATAAAGCTTTCCTGAGTCTCTCCCAACAAAGTTATCTCTTCGCTGTGTTCTGTAGCTCCCTTTTGGGGGTAGTATAAGAAATATGGGCATTAGGTTCAGATGGTATTCAAATTCAGTGGTGCACTTATAACTGTTGGCTCAGTGACTTTGAACATTTACTGATCTCTTTGAGTTGTTCCCTCATCTGGAAAAGAGGTTTATGTATAGTACCTAACTCATGGTGGGGTTCTTGTGAGGACTGAAGAAATTAAAGTGCTTACCACAGTGTCTGTATCTATAATCTATCAGTGCTATATCAGATCTATAGAGCTTGGACTCAGTAATAAGTTCCAGTCCCCATATCACTAATTACCCATGATATCTAATATTAACCAGTCCCATGGCTTTTTTTTCCCCCTACTCAAGTTTTGTCCATAACCTCTGCTAGATCCTGAAGGAAGGAAGGAATGCCAGGTTACATCTGTGTCATTCTCAGGAATTTTGAAGGACACTAGAAGAAAAGATAAAAGCATTGACTGGGGTCTTTAGTACAGTAGTTAATACCCTTGACAGATCACATTGTCATATTCATCAACACCCAAAGTGAGGCATTGTTTTGGCTAAACATTTTTAATATGTTAAAGATTCTTAAGACTTAGTGTATTAAAATTCTTAATATGTTAAAGATGCTTAATTTAAAATTTATTTTTGGAACTCTAAATTTTTTTTAAAATAAACCTCCAGCATGGTATAGGTGTTGTATGTATTCTTTTTCATTGGGACTTTTAGAGTAAATAATTTCGAACATCTGCTAACGTGCTCCTACATATTTGTTTGGGGTGACTGACCAGGGGCTGATAATGTCATTCATCTTTTTATGATATCTGTTTTCTCATCCGTAAAATGAGGCATTGATCTCCAAGGTTTTCAGTACTGATGGATTAGCTCAGAATTTTATTGTGTAGTCATTTTTATATTGAAACATTTTAGTTTTTAGTAAGTTTGAAACATTTGGTTTCTATAGCCCCCACACAACTGAAAAACCTTCACAGTTTTAAGAAATAGAAATAAAAAGTAAAATTTGGGAAAATGTAAATCCCAAGTTGGGATTTACATAATAACAGCTTTACTGTTATAATTCTATGTCTAGAGAAGTAAGCTGTACAAGCCACAGGTTTATAGCAACTTTATGAGGCTTTTATGGACTCAGGGCATGAAACCAGCAGCTATAAATCCTTTACTGCTGAACCACAAGTCATAACTAATCATCTGGCTTTCAATAAGAAAATCTGTGATCTCTATGCTTTTAAAAATCCAGATAGCCTCACCATATCAGCCTTGAAATAATTAACATATCTTATTTGCCCATTTTAAGCAATATTTTATCAATTTTGTTTAGATCCCTGTAAATATGAGTCAAAGATGTTTTTATTTCTCTAAGTAGATATTTAACTTCATAGGTACTTAAACATTTTCAGAACAAATTTATTCAGGCAATTTATAAGGTCTTTCTCAAAGCTCTCCGTGTTTTGTGTATTAGCGTATGTATGTATATGTGTTTTTATTGTTATAATTGTCATTCAACATTATCTTAGTCTTAGGTGTGTAACACAATGAATTGAGATTTGCATATATTGTGAAATCACTACAGTAAATCTAGTTAACTTTTTCACCATATGTAGTTATAATTTTTTTCATGTATATTTATTTTATTGGATCTTCTGTATTTATTTTTTTAATTCAACCGTTTTTTGGAGTTAATTGGGTAATTGTGGACTCATATGTAATTGTGAGAAGTCAAATGTGCTCTCTTTTCCTGTGTGCGGTTTATTCACTTTCCCCCAAAGGCAACGTCTTATAAAACTAGTGCCACAACCAGGAGATTGACATTGACACAATCTACTGATCTTACTCAAGTTTCCCACTTTTACATATATATATATTTTGTAAATATATATGTATTTACATGTATTTATTTTTCCCATATACTTGCTTATGTGAAATTTTATCCCATGTGTGCGTTTGTATATCCACCACCACAGACAAGATACAGACCAATGACATCACCACAAGGACCCCTGTTTTTATAATTATACCAGCCTCCTTCCCACCCCCTCTATCAATCCCTGGCAACCACTAATCTCCATCTCAAAAGTTATATGCATTTAAGAATTTTTAGAAACAGAATTCTTTTTTTTTTTAGGAGATGGACTATTTATTTATTATTTTTTTTAATAGTTTATTTTTTTTATTTATTTATTTTTTTACAAATAGTTTATTGTCAAATTAGTTTCCACATAATACTCAGTGCTCATCCCCACAAGTGTCCTCCTCCATGCCCATCCCTCCTCCCCCCCACATCCATCAGTCCTCAGTTTTTGTCAGCATTCAAGAGTCTCTCATGGTTTGCCTCTCTCCCTTTCCCCCACCATTTCCACCCTTCTTCTCCCCCTTGTTCCTCCGTCAAGTTCCTCCTAATCCTCCTATACGTGCAAACATGATATTTGTCCTTCTCTGCCTGACTTATTTTGCTCAGCATAACACCTTCAAGGTCCATCCATGTAGAAACAGAATTCTATAGTATAATATTTTGAGATTGGCTTTTTTCACTCAGCATAATTAACTTCTTTGAGATTCATCCAAGTTTTCACAAGTATCGTGGTTCATTCTTTTTCTTCTTGCTGAGTAATAGTCCTTGATATTGATGTACCACATTTTACCTATTCACTCATTGAAGGACATCTGGACTCTTTTCCATTCTTTGTTTTGTTTTGTATAGTTTGGTTTTGGGCTGTTACAAATAAAGCTACTGTGAGCATTCATGTACAGGTTTTGTATGAACATGCAGTTCTCTGGGATAAATGTCCAATGGTGCAATTGCTGGTGACCTCATAATTGTATGTTTAGTTTTATAAGTGATGTCAGTGTTTTACCACTTCCAGTGAAGTATGTTAACCTTACTTCCAGTTAGATCCCCTTTCTTTGTCCCTTTTTAAATATTACTGTCTTGAGTATCAGGTTGGTGGAATAATTTTTAACTAGATATGATAGAGAAAACTCATGAGGAGATAGTCTGTTTATCGTATTTCTGCTCTTTCCATTGTTCTGTCTTATTTCTTGGTGCTCAGGGTTCCTTTTCTCTTTCCCTTTTTTTGTTTGAAGAACTTCCTTTAACCATGGTTTAAAGGTAGGTCTGCTAGTGACAGATTCTTTAGTTTTCCTTCATCTGAGAAGGTCTTTATTTCTGCTTTATTCATGAAGAATAGTTTTTTGAGACATAGAACTCAAAATTGCCAGTTTTGTGGGGCCAGGATTCCTGTTCCAGTTAGGGAGAAATAAGCCTACCCGGGGAGCTTTCTGTTCTGGATTGGCAGTTGGGGGAAGCAAGGTGTGGGTTACTTTGTGTTTTTGGGTTGGAGAGTCACAGGACTCCCTGAGCTTTTATGTTGTTCCTCTAGTCTTGGGTCCGTAAACAGTCTGCCTTCCTCTTTCCACCTTTCAGACTCCTCTTTTGCTTGCCTCTTAGATGATTTCCAGGGTGGAGAGCTGTCCTGGGGAGGATGGTAAATATGAATCGATGCCATCTTGTCTGGACTAGAGGTTCTCCTGTATTTTTATTTTTTTTACATGTTTTTTCCAGCCCTACTTTCTAGGCTCATGGTTAGTATTTGTTTATAAAATATATTCAAGAGTAGGGGCACCTGGGTGGCTCATGCAGTTAAGCATCCAACTCTTGGTTTTCGGCTCAGGTCATGATCTCCTGGTTCGTGAATTCAGGTGTTAGTTTCTGCACTGACAGTATGGGGTCTGTTTGGGATTCTTTCCCTCTCTGCCCCTACCCTGCTCGTGCGCTCTCTCTCTCAAAAAAAAAAAAAAAAAATTAAAAAATATATATATTCAAGGGTAATTGCTAAGTTCAGTTGCATAGAAGTCTACTGTAAATTAGTGCAAAATTTTTTTTCAGAATATTCAAGTATGTTTTACCATTATTATTTAGCAAGTTTATCCCCCAATAGAGATTAAAACCTTTTAAGACATTAATTTTATTGACCACAGCATATTCTAGTTTATTCTTCTTTGCTAGACACAGAGCCTCACTCAGAACCACTTCTTGCATATGGGGCCTTAACAATGGGAATGACTCTAACAACAGGATTGGTTGCTGCAGCAGATAGGAAAGACTGATCCCATCTCCACCTCACGCAAGCACATGCATACGCACAAAACTGAGACACTATAGTGCATCTGGTCCTGAGTACCTTCACTGTCTAGAGGCTTATGCCATATTCCCACCAACCATATCAATCCCTAAGTATTAGTGCCAATCTGGAGGTCCTATTTCACTGTGTTGTCATGCACATTTTAAAGTAGTGCAAGGAAGTAAATCAGTATTTTCCGTGATCCTGTTTATCTTCGAATGCACAATACCTAGAGCAAGCCCTCAAGAGTTTTGTGAATCTCCAATTGGAAATATTAGATAATTTTTAAGAATTGGCTAATTCTTAAAAGGAGGAAGATGGATGTTCTTGAACTTAACATATATATAGAAATAATTTTCCAAAGTTTCATGTATTCTTTTCTGCGAGTTTTCATTTAGGCAAAGTTCACATGTTTGAGATTCAAAATGTTCACCCCACAAGTTAATCTTTGTACATGATTTTTGTCAGTTTTACTCTAGTAATATTTTAATAGACTGTCAGAGTACTGTTAAATTGTTGGTACATTTGTATGCTGCTTTATGTAATGTTCTCTTTTTTTAAAAAATTTCTTAATGTTTTATTTATTTCTGAGAGAGAGAGAGAGTGTGAGCAGGGTAGGGTCAGAGAGAGTGAGAGATATAGAATCTGAAACAGGCTCTAGGCTCTGAGCTAGCTGTCAGCACAGAACCTGACGCGGGACTCGAACCCACAAACCGTGAGATCATGACCTGAGCCGAAGTCGGACGCTTAACCGACTGAGCCACCCAGGCACCCCTGTAATGTTCTCTTAAACTCTGTCCTTTTTGTTCTTATGGTAAGGTCAAGGAATAAAAAAAAACTCTGAAATTAGTAATTTTTAATTTAAAAAATCACATCCTAATCTAATTGCTTCATTTTGGTTTTGGGTTTTTTTGGTGTATTGGCTTTTCCTAAATCATACCTTCCTCTCCTCCCAAAGTTGAACTGTCATCTTATTAACAGTTTGGAAATGACTTTTGACTGCTACATCTTTTTTTTTTAATTTTTTTTTTTTTTTTTTAATTTATTTCTGAGAGAGAGAGACAGCGTGAGCAGGGGAGGGTCAGAGAAAGAGGGAGACAAAGAATCTGAAATAGGCTCCAGGCTCCGAGCTAGCTGTCAGCAGAGCCCAATGTGGGGCTCGAGCTCAGGAACCTTGCGATCATGACCTGAGCCGAAGTCAGACGCCCAACTGACTAAGCCACCTAGGCGCCCCTTGACTGCTACATCTTAAAGTGATACTGTTTCCTTTGCACAATTTACATGATTATCCATGGAATTCTGGTAATGATTTTAAGGGGCTATCTGGCTCAACTTACTGCCTATGGAAATTTGTTGATAACTTATGTGATAAAAGTAATAAAGACAGATTTTTGTGTTTCTTTTTGAAAAAATATGTACGTAATTTAGCATACAATTGGAGTTAAAGGATTAAGTATATGAGAGTATTTGAATCATAAGAATGTAGAAGTTGTAAGAAATATAAGGAGATGCCACTGGCAGAAAAAGGTAATAAATTTTTTTTTCTATTTTAAAAGAAAAGTTCCAAAGAAACTTGTGTTTAATAATAAGGAATAATAATAAATGTGTGAGTTTCAAATGGCTATTACTAACCTACTTTAGCAAATGAAAATCCCTTACAGAAAAATAGAAAAGATTGAAGTTAATGAATATATTTTGCCACAGGAAACTATGTTAACTCTTTTCTATATATCCATGAAATTTCAGGCCTACTTTCTCATCATGATTCCTACCTGCTTCCAGAATAGGAAAATAATGAGTTTGTCTTGATTTCAGTAGTATTTACTCTTTCCCCAGATGCCCCATTATTCCTAGGCTGCTGATCTTGTTCTGTGTCTCATCCCTTCATAGTAGAGATCTCAAGCAAGTCATCTTGTAAGAGATACAAGCACGCAGGGCCTGCATATTCTCATTATTAAGTGAACCTTTCTTTAAATTGCTTTTAAAATCATGTTTTATCTGTGTTGATATACCTTCGTTTTTCTTTTTAGTTAGTATTTGATGTATCTCATTCTGTCCTTTGACTTTTAACTTTTCCATATTCTTCTGTTTTAGAGATATCTCTCCTAAATAGTAGATAGTTGGATTTATTTTTTTCTATCAGTCAATCTTTGTTTTTTATTTGCAGCAATTACCTTACTTATAATTACTAATGTAATTTTGTTTATATCTATGATTTTATATTTTCTGTTTCAACTACCTATTTTTGTTTCTTATTTTCTTTTGGATTATTTTTATAATTCAGTTTTTCCTCTCTACTAATTTAGAAGTACATACTCTTGTTTCTGTTCTCTTAGTTGTTATTCTAAAAATTATAATGTTCATACTTAGGTCAGAATTTAATAAGTACTTTTACTTTACTCAGATACCATGAAAACTTAGAACATTTTAACTTCATTTTTCATACTCCCAATTTACATATTACTGGTATTGTGCACTTAATTCTTATTTTTATTAGTTAATTAATTATTTTTCATGTTATATATTTGATAGATAGAGAGCATGAGCAGGGAAGGGACCAGAGAGAGAATCCCACGCGGGTTCCGCATTATCAGTGTAGAGCCTGACTCGGGGCCTGATCCCATGAACCACAAGATCATGACCTGAGCTGAAATCAGGAGCTGGATGTTCAACTGACTGAGCCACCCAGAGGCCCTGATCTTACTTTTCTATCCATAATACATTATTACCATTTCTGCAGGCAAATTCATCTAGATTTACCATTACATTTTCTACTCTCTTTATTCTTCATTCCCTCTTGCATTTCAGACCTTTTAGTGGAATCACTTCCCTTTACCTGGAGGTACATTTTAGGAATTTCCTTAAGTAGGGATCTTTTGGTAGTAAACATTTGGTTGTTCTGTTTGGAACTGTTCTTAATTCATCCTCAATATTAAAAGATTGTTTTCTGGGTATACAGTTCTGAGTTAGTTATTTTTCACCATGTATTGAAGATATCTTTTCACTGTTTTATGGCTTTCATCATTCTTAAGAAATCTGTAGGTTCAACTGCCACTTGTTGGAAGATAATGTGTTTTCTTCCTTAGCTATTTTTTTAAAGTTCATTTTATTTACTTTGAGAGAGAGAAAGAAAGCAGGAGAGAGGCAGAGAGAAAGAGAATCCCAAGCATGTGGGGCTCAATCTCACAAACCATGAGATCACGACCAGAGCCGTAATCAAGAGTCAGATGTTCAAGCAACTGAGCCACCCAGGCGCCCCCGTCTTCTCTAGCTACTTTTAAGAACTTCTCTTATCTTCAGTGTGCTATGCTTTCACTGTGATGTGTCTAGGTGTAGATTTCTTTTGATTCTTCCTCCGTTGAGTTTATTTAACTCTTTAATTCTGTGCTTTAGTGTTTTTTCATCTCCTCAAATGAATTTCCATCCATTATCTCTTCAGATACTGCTTGTGCCCCATATTGTCCACCTTTCTTTTCCTTCTAGATTTTTGATTAGGAATATGACCTTTGTCTTCTCTATTTTTTAACCTCTTTCATATTTTCCTTCTTTGTATCCCTTTAGTCTGCATTTTGGGTAATTTCTTCAAAACTGTTCTCACAGTCCTTAATTTTCTCTATATTTGGCCATATAATTTTTAATTGGTTATGTTTTTAATCTGAAGATAGTTTTAAATTTTGTTTTCTAAGCAAGTCAAGCATGGTATATTTTTTAGTAAGCTATAGGAAATTCAGTGGTTTTAAATAATATAGTAAGTTTTTAATTTGTTTTTATGTTTATTATTGAGACAGAGAGAAACATAGCATGAGTGGGGGAGGGGCTGAGACAGAGGGTGACACAGAATCCGAAGCAGGCTCCAGGCTTTGAGCTGTCAGCACAGAGCCCGACACAGGGCTTGAACCCATGAACCATGACATCATGACGTGAGCTGAAGTCGGACACTTAACCAACTGAGCCACCCAGGCGCCCAGTAATATAGTAAGTTTTAACTAAATGAATGGGCTGTTAGAAAATAAACTCATTAAATTTGAAGTTGAAAAATAATGCTAATAGGTAGTAACAATATTAATAATACCTCATATTACTCAATACTGTGTCCCAGGCCCTGTGCTAAGTACTTTATACATGGCCTCGTTTGATTGGCATATCACTATTTCACATGTTTTAAACAACCAACTTAATTTTAATAATTTTTGTTTCAGTGAACTTAACTCCTAAACTAGGCAAATGGAAACTCTTATCTTTTGTAAAAATTTTGAATAACATGAAACTTTTTTTTTACCTTTCATTAACTTTGTTCATACGCATGAATAATGTTACTAAGAAAATCATAACTAAACTGTGATCACAGCTAAGAGAGCTAACATTAAATGAGTTGTATTAGACTTTTACCTCATCCAGTGAAGATACAAGGAAAAGTAAAACTGATTCAAGGCAGAAAGCACTTACATGCTTTTCAAAAGTTTTGGAGTTGTAGTTAGGAAAACAAATCCTAGCCAATTGAGTTTCTGGCTCTGTCCAGTCATTATCACTTCGGGCAAGTCAGTGAGCATCTTGATTTCCACATTGGTTAAATTAATCATCAGAACCTAGCAGTTTTCTAATGCAAGGGTTGGCAGACTTTTTCAGTAAAGAGCCACATTGTAAATATTTTAGGTTTTGCAGGCAAGGAAGCAAAATGAAGGATGTATCATGTAGGTACTTGTGTAAGAGAGAAGACTTTTATCTCATCCTGTCTTGTTTTCCTGGTGTGAGGTCAGTATATTTTCTGGGCATGTTTTGTGCTCAGTTGCCGTCATCTGGAGACATTCTGAGGAAAAAGGGGAAAGGGGCCTGGCAGGCTGGACAGGTAGGGTGACTACTGTGGTCAGTTCCACTCTTTGTCACAGTGACATTTAGGTCCCTGTGTACTCTTCTTTCCTCCTGGAGAAACCAACTGTCTGAACAAATGTCAAAGGCTTGCTAGCACCAAGACCATATCCTGTGATTTCCAGCAAACCCCCTCAAGAAAAACCCCCAATTTAAAAATACTAGAAAAACTTAATGACTTGGAAATTAAAGAATTCTTGGGCACTTGGTGGCTCAATTGGTTAAGTATATGACTCTCTGTTTTTGTCTCAGGTCATGATCTCACAAATGCTGACAGTGCCAAGCCTGCTTGGGATTCTCTCTTCCTCTCACACTCTGTCTCTCTGAATAAAAGAAAATAAGCATTAAAAAAAAAAAAAAAAGAATTCTAAAATAACTTTGGAGCTAAAGAAGAAATCAAAACAAATTAGAATTGGAGTATATACTTTCAGTATAGTAGAGCAAACAATAGAATGGGAGAGTATTATAATTTAGTTCAATAAAAGACAAGAAATACACATAGAGGAAGAACAAATAGAAAGGTTGACATAGGGCGCCTGGGTGGTTCTGTTGGTTAAGCATGCAACTTCGGCTCAGGTCATGATCTCATGGTTTGTGAGTTCAAGCTCTTGATTGGGCTTGCTGCTCTCAGCATGGAGCCTGCTTCGGATCCTCTGTCCCCTTCTCTCCCTACCCCTCCCCTGCTCATGTTTGCTCTCTTAAAAAAATAAATAAACATGAAAAGAGTTTAAAAATTTTGAAAAGAAGAAAGAAAGGTTGACATAATGGTAGAAGTAAAAATTTTAGAATATCGTTACAGTAAAGGCAAATGGAGCATACAGTCTAAATGGTAGAGATTGTCAGACTGGATAATCACACTACATGTTGTTTATATGAGAACTGTCTAAAACTAAGAAAATTAAAAATTTGAAGGGTGCCTGGGTGGCTCAGTTAGTTAAGCATACAGTGTTTGATTTCAGCTCAGGGTCATGATCTCACAGTTTATGAGTTCAAGCCCTGCATCAGGCTCCACACTATCAGAAGGATTCTACATCTCTGCCCTTCTCTCTGCCCCTACTCTGCTCATGTTCTCTCTGTCTCTCAAAATAAATAAATAAACTTCAAAGAAAAAGAAAATAAATTTTAGACCATACGAAGATGGTCTAAAAGGAAAACACATCACCTAAAAGAATGTTGATATAGGTATATTAATATTAGAAAAAATACATTGTAAGTCAAAGACATTACTGAACAAAGTGACCATTAGATGGTAACGAAAAGGTTTAATTTGCCAGCAAAATACAGTTTTTAAGTGTATACATTTAGTAACAGGTTCAAAACCATAAAGCAAAAATTAACAACTACAAAAAGGACAAACTTCTTGTAATGGGAGAGTTTTAATTCCTTTTGCCAATTTTGATAGATGAAATAGATAAAAAATGGAGTATGTAAGATTTCAGCCATGTAAATAAGCTTGATCTAGTAGACTTGTAAAACAGCATATAACAGCTACAGAATGCAGAACTTTTTCAACACACAGATCATCTATAAAAAAATGTTTTAGACATAGCCTAATTTGTGATATTGAATTAGAAATTAAAGTCTTAACTCTTTGAATACAGAGCTTCATATTTTGATATTTTAACACAAAATATTTTTCTAATTAGCAGAAATCCTTCATATTTGCTAAATATAGAACTTTCTGTATATAAAATACTGTGGTATCTACCATCTGTTCATTTTTTAACTTGTTATTAAAGCAGTGGCAGCTGACTGAACACTGCATAACACTTTTCTCTTAAAAATTGTAATGGGCAGAGACTTTAGTCTATATAGTGTAGTAGGATGAGCAGGGACTCTAGATTTGAATTCTTGCTAAGTCACCTACCAGCTCTGGGGAAAGTTGCTTATTAACACCTCTAAGGCTCATCAATAAAGTGAGTGTAACAGTGTCCAAGTTCTAAGGTTATGAGGAATAAGTGAGATACTGTGTATAGAATACGTGGTACCGAGCAAATAATTTCTGCTATTACTGTTTTTGATCACTCATAGAATGTTTACTGAGCATCTGCAAAGTTTTAATCTCAAGCTAAGTATTTTTAATTCCTAAGACTTGTCATTAGGTATTACAGGTTTTAAAAACTCTTATCCCTTCTCTTGCCACAAAGCAAGTTTCCAAATCTTTTCTTGTTGCCATTGCTGACGACTTCTCCTATTGTCCAGGAGATGAGAATAAGAAATTGGGAGAAAAGAATGGGCTGCTCAAAGTATTTCAGCTCTTGGATCAGCTTTTTCTCTTGGATTTTTATCATACTTAATACTTTTGTTGGCCTTATGATTGTGATGTTATCTTATATTTTGATTTGATCTGTCAGAACGCATTTTTGTTTCTGCCAGTACTAATCCTTCTGGTGTTTTTCTGACTACCCAACTGGTGATCAGTTTTAAAGCAAGACTAAGCCTAGGCCTGAAGAATGTATTTATCTCCCGTTTAACATGCTACCAAACTTTAAAAGACCCACATCCACATTATAAGTGCTCAATTCTCAAGGCAGTACAGATTTGATATTCTGAGATATTAAGATAGAAACTCCATAAAATTCTGAGTAGAGAAGGAGTGTGCTTTATTTATATATTTTAAAGGTTAGCAATTGTGTGTCATTAATGAAACAAAGCTGTCTCTAGTGGAATCCTTAAAGCTTATTGTTGGTTTAACCAGGACTTTTAAGTATATGTACAAATATCTGTATACAAATTCACAGTTACGTTCTTTGCAGGTTTTCTTATGAATTCAGTTATATGTCTTCACCAAAGGAACTATAAAATGTTTTAGAAATGAGGGCATAATGTAATCTTGATAAAACATCTCAAAAATGTTTTCTTATTTTTAGATTACCTCTCTAGTGACCCTTCAGCTGTTAACCCTGGTTGGCCATGACGATCAGCTTGATGGACCAAAATACAAATGCACAGTATCTCTAGATTTCATCAGAGCTATTGCTAGGTAAGCACAGGATAATCATTAATGTAAAATGTCTTGAATTATGTAAATGATATACTAAATATAAAAATTAATGTTCTTCCTAATGTAATGTCATCAGTCATTTAAGCAAGAGAAGATCATTTAAGTGCCAAGAATGAATAAGTTTCACTGTACAGTGAACCTCTCATCAAATTTACACATGACACCTAATCGGGAGAATTAGCTAATTTGTTAGATGGCAAAAAGCAAGATTCTGAAAAACCTTACAAGACTGGAATAATGATCCCATAGCAGCAAGGTAGGATTTAATGGATAATTGGCTACAAAAAACCCCCTCAAATGTACTTAAACGAGGTGGGAGAAATCTGGCTTAAGTCCTAAGCATTTTAGCTGGTGTCTCATTCAAGGGAGGTAATAGGTCTACTGTGCATTGCCATAGGCAAAACAAATCTGGTGTACTTTCCTGTGCTTGGCGTTTTAAGAGGGGCTTTGACAAATGGGACGTGCCGGTGTTAAGGGGAGAAGGCAGAAGGAAAGTGGTGGAATGAGGAACCATGTCACATCCCTAAGGGACAGGTTATGAGAGAAAAAAGCCTTAGGAAGGATTTGGTAACCATCTCGAGTATTTCAGGGCCTTTCACGTACAAAATGGATGAAACTAATTATGAGTACTTCGAGAAGTTCTAGGGAAGAAAGTATGTCTCTCAAAATGAGAATTTCTTCTCAGTGGCATCTAACACTGTTGACCACTCTTTTAAAACTCTTTTTTCTTAGAGCCTGTGATTCCAGTTTTCTGGTTTTCCTCTTTATTCTTTGGTGGTTTTTTTCTAAGGCTCTTTTTCCAGTTTATCCTTTCCACCTGACCTTTAAATCTAGCTGGTCCCTGAGGCTTGGCTCTTTTCTCTTTTCATATCATACTTCTTCCTTAGGCAATTTTAGCTACACTCATGACTTAAACAACCATCTCTGTATTAATAACTCCCCGGTTTTTAAAGGCCAGACCTTTTTTTCCTGATATTCTTGACCTTTATTGGATGTTTCTTTGCTATATCAATACATTTCCAAAACTGAACTTGGGATTTCTAACCTCTGCTTCTGCCTGCCAACCAAAAAGGAAAGATCCAGCTTCCCTCCAGGACCCCTGTTTCAGTAGTTAGCACTGCAGTCGGCCATGTGCTGTTGGCCTGAGGTGCTGGCTTCAGACCTGGCAGTCATTCTTGACACTCCTGTCTCCCACACTTCCAGCTTCCAAGCATTAGTTATGTTGATTACCAAGTCCCTCCTACATACCTCAGATTCATTCACGTTTACTGACTGTTACCCCTCTAGACCAAGCCACCATTGTCTTTTCTCTAGTAGCCTCCTAATTGGTCTTCTGTCTACTCTTATCCCCTTATATTTTGTTGTCCACACTATAGCCAGAATTATCTTATAAAAATTTAATGTCACCCTCCTACTTAAAAAGTCTTCAGTATATCTTTTTGAATTAGTGTTTTTGTTTTCTTTGGGTAAATACCGCATAGTGCAGTTACTGGATAATCTTTTTATGAGGAGCCTCTGCACTGTTTTCCATAGTGGCCACACCAGTTTACCTTCCCACCAACAGTGCATGAGGATTCCCTTTTCTCCAAACCCTTGCCAACACTTGTTACCTGTATTTTTGATACTAGCCATTCTGACCACTGTGAGGTGATACCTCATTGTGGTTTTGATTTGTGTTTCTCTGATTGTTAGTGGAGCATCTTTTCACCTGTCTGTTGGCCATCTATATGTCTTCTTTGGAAAAGTGTTCAAATCTGCTCATTTTTAAATCTTTTAATCTTTTTAAAAAATCCATCTTTTAATCCTCTGCCTACGTTTTAATTGGATTGGATTTTTTTGGTGTTTAATGATATAACTTCTTTATATATTTTGGATATTAACTCCTTATGAAAAAACCTCTCTAATTAGTAAAGATATATGCACCACTCTGCTTATTGCAGCATTATTTTCAGTAGCCAAGACATGGAGGCAACCCAAGTGTCCACTGATAGATGAATGGATAAAGATGTGGTAATATGCAATGGAATATTACTCAGTCTTAAAAAAGATGAGATCTTGCCATTTGCAACAACATGGGTGGGTCTAGAGGGTATAATGCCAAGTGAAATTAAGTCAGGAAGAGAAAGACAAATACCATATAAATTCACTTATATGTGGAATCTAAAAAGTACTTAAAAAAATTTTTTTTAATGTTTATTTTTGAGAGACAGAGACAGAGACAGAGACAGAGTACAAGTAGGGAAAGGGCAGAGAGAGAGAGAGAGACACAGAATCTGAAGCAGGCTCTAGGCTCCTAGCTGTCAGCACAGAGCCTGATGTGGGGCTCGAATCCACAAACCGCGAGATCATGACCTGAGCTGAACATGGACGCTTAACCGACTGAGCCACCCAGGCGCCCCTAAAAAGCAAACAAACTTATAAATACAGACAACAAATTGGTGGTGGCCAGAGAGGAAGTAGTTGGGGAGATAGATGAAATACATAAAGGGGGTTAAGGAGTACAAACTTCTAGTTACAAAATAATTTGTAGAGATGAAAAATAATAGCACAGGAAATATAGTCATTAAGATGGCAGTAATGTTTGGTGATGGATGGTGACTTCACTTACTGTGTATGCACTGAATCTTGGGTAGAATTGTTGAATCAATATCTTGTACTCCTGAAACTAATGTAACATTGTACATCAATTATACTTAAAGAAAAAAAAGTCTTCAATAATTTCCCATGACTCTTGGGGTAAAAAAAAAAAAAAAAACAGGAATTTTTAAAATAGCCTACAAGACCCCAGTGCTTTGGCCCTTGCCATGTCACTGTGCTGCCCAGGCCACGTCTGGTACAAACACTGCTCCCCTTGGTATTTGCATTTTAACCCAGCTGACTTTTAATTAGTTCTTCCTATTCACCATTATGCTTTCCATCTTTGGAAACGCAGCACTTTCCAACTCCTCCTCTCCTTTATCTTGCTAACTGCTGCTTAACCTGTAATGTCAATTTAAATGAAAAGTGTTCTTAAACCACCATCATCCGCCCTCCCCCCCCCACTCCAATCACACTTAGGTAAACTGGTCTCATTCTTCTCTTCTGATACTTATCATAGTTTTAATTAATTACTTAATTCAATAATTAGATTTTTTTCTTTCTACCATGTAAGTCCACAAAGCTCAACGCAGAAACTATGTCAGTTACTGTCTTACCTCAAACTTAAAAACAATGCTTTAAACTTAGTATGTGTGAAATATAAAAGCAGTGCATATTTTCCTATAGTGATTAGCAGTAAAACCTCAGATGAAAAGGAACCATTCCGGGCCTGTGTTTTGGCACAGCAACAAAAAGGGAGCTAAAGAGACAGAGTTTCATTCCAAACTGAGGTATGGTGGAGATAGGAGATCTCAAGGATAGTTACCAAAGAAGAGGTAGGTATGTTTGATGCTGACACCTGTGGTAGAGAATGAATGATTAGATCAGAGGACACAACCTAAATGTCCAAAACAAGAGAATGGATCGCTAATTTATTGTACATTCTTATTTTTAAAAAGCAATGTACAGTTATTAAAAATCATACTTTTGAAGGGTAAAAACATAAAAATACTATTGAGACAGTATATCAAGTGGATAAAGCAGTTACATATGGAGTTATATACACAAGAAAAGTAGGAAAACCTACGGGAAGGGAGTGATGGTCAAAACTGGCAATTACTACCAGGAAATCAAGCATCTGTTTTAATGATAAAACAGTCATTTGTAGCTTTATCAAGAATACCTACAGGAATACAGTGGGTTAGAAGTCAGAGATTATAGTATTTAGAAGAAATTGATGCAGCAAATAGAATGGTTTTAATTCATTGTTCACTTAACATTTATCGTGTTGCCCATTATAATCACTGTGCTAGGCTTTGGGATATAGCAACAAGTATAACAGATCTACTATACCCCATCCTCATGAGCCTATATTCTAGGTTTGTTGTTTTGTTTTGTTTAGAGAGAGGATTGTTATCTACTAACAATGTGAGAGGGTTATTATTGTTTAAACGTTTGTTAAATGCTTATGGGAAAGGGGTGATAGAAGAGAATCAATGATACGAAGGATAGAGAGATTAATTTAAAGCCTCAAGTCCTTGAAATGGTATATCCACGTGGGATTTAGAAATGAGTTGAAAGAAGTAGCCCTGGATGAAAGAGGGGACTCTTTTTGCATTATAGCATAAGGAAAAAGTAGATTCAGATGGAGCTGAGTTTGAAAATTTGGTGGCCAGAAGTTGAGGGTATTCTTATGTCTTCTCTTTTGCAAGTAAGGAAGGAGGCAAATTTGAGACTAAGGACAGAAGTTATGGAAATCTGTGAGGAACGTGGGTATTTGAAATAGCTGCCATAGGGAATAAAAGAAAGTGCTACCAGGAAAAGCAAACTTGCTGGGAATATTGAGGGCCCATTTAAGGTTCCTGAGCTTGAATTTACAGTGGCACTGATCTGTGAAACTTGTGATCCTCTCCAGTAGCATTCCATATGTCCCAGGTACTGGGAGAGCAAAGGGGCATTGTTGAAATCACAAAGGATTGGGGTTTTGCCAGGTGAATTTGGTGGATGCCAGCGAGTGAGTGCTCGAAGTAACATTCCATGGAGTCTGATCTAGGAAGGGAAGGAAGGAAGTGAAGCCAGTAGAGAGCCAGTAGTTCAGTGCCTAGCATGTAATACAAAGTATTTGTAGATCAAGACAAAGTACGGGGGCTTGTGAACTGTTTTAAGGTGTTCCAGATAGCTTAAAAAAAGAGCTTGGGGATCAGAGGATAGAATGCCTGAATTTATGTTTTTAGAGGCAGAATATTTCTGAGTATGATCTAAGAGTAGAAAAGAATGTCACTAGGGTGCCTGGGTGGCTCAGTCAGTTAAGTGTCTGACTTTGGCTCAGGCCATGATCTCACAGTTTGTGAGTTCCAACTCCACCTCACGCTCTGTGCTGACAGCTCAGACCCTAGAGCCTGCTTTGGATTCTGTGTCTCCCTTTTTCTCTGCCCCTCCCCAGCTTGTGCTCTGTCTCTTCAAAAATAAACATTAAAAATTTTCCTCAAAAAAGAAAATGCCATTGAAGGCAAGGAAGACAGGTGTGCAGTGAAGTCACTAAGACTGATACAGATCTTGGAATGGAGAGGAGGACTGAACTGGGTGCTGCATTTTCAGTGACTAAGAGATAGTGGCAGGGCCATACAAGGTGGTAAATGGAATGATCTGAGTCTCAGAGGAGCAGAGCTTTTGGTACCAGGACACCGACCCCACCCAACAGGACTACCTGGAGTCTAACCTCATTGGAAAGAGCTCAAGAAGAGGCAAGGTCCTTCGGGGGGCGGGGGGGGGGGGGCAGATTTAAACCCAGAAGAGAAAAACATGAATGGGAGAGAGAGAAGACATAGAGAACTTTATTGACCAAGGAACAGTGAGAAAGTTTGAACAGAGAAGTCGTCAGAAGCTTTAAAGGAAGTAGTAAATATGGAAGTAGAATATGGGAGAAGACAGCTGATGAGAAGCTTATTAAATATTGTCATTAGGATGTTCTTAATGTGAATGGTAGTTTTAAGTTTCTTTCTTAACACAGTCCTTGGGAAGACAATACAAGATAACAGGATTGAAACTTAAAGTTGTCTGGTGGCAAGTTGTCAGAAGAACCAAACTAAAAATTCAAACTGCCCACAAAAGTAAAAAGAAAGAAAATAGCATCCCATGAGAAAAAAAGTATTTCAGGGTAGTAAAAGAATCAACAAAGTGAAATAAAAGGATAAAGGCAAAATTAAATCTTCAGACATATGCAGTGTAACTAACTTCTGTAAGAGTGTTCTGAATTCTGATTTAGGAAGGAATATTCCTAGGGGAAAAAAAAAAGGAAAACTAAGAAACAGGCTCTTAACTATAGAAAACAAACTGATGGGCACCAGCAGGCAGGAGAGGAGAGGGATGAGAGACATAGCAATGGAGATTAAGGAGGGCACACTTGTGTTGAGCACTGAGTGTTGGATGTAAGTGTTGAATCACTGTATTGTCTGCGGAAGCTAATATTATACTCTGTGTTAACTGACTGGAAATTCAATAAAAACTTGGGAAAAAAAGGAATTAATTACTCCTAGGTAAATTGTCACTGATATTATTTATGTTTATCCTATTTTTTCTATATGCTTACTTCTCTGGGGTACCTGGGTGTTCATCTCATAGTTGATCTCACAGTTGGTGAGTTTGAGCCCTGCATCAGGCTCACTGCCGTCAGCCTGTCACCCTCTCTCTCTGCCTGTCCCCTGCTTTCTCTCTCTCTCTCTCTCTCAAAAACTAAATTAAAAACATCAAAATTTTTAAAAAGAAGGAAAATAATTAATTTTGGTTCTAAGAGAACAAGTAGCTCTTGTACAACTATCCAAAATCTTAAAATCATATTTATATAAATTTAATATGCACCTGAAACCATGAAAACCCAGAGAAAGTACATACAAAGAACATAACTCTCTTTGTCAGTTAAAGCATTCTTTACAGTGAATTGTGTCTCCAAGTCCTGTAATCTTTGGAATGTGTGACATAATTTTTGATGTCCTGGTAGTTATTCTTTGAAATTCTTCCATTTCCTAGAATAATATATGTGGGGATCAGTAAGCAAGTCACCTATTTACATTGGGAGATGGAGAGATGATGGAGAAAGACATTTATACATCTTGAGCAGTAAATGTTTCTTTTTCTTTCTAAGATTAAGCATTTTTTTAAAAGTTTGTTTAATTTGAGAGAGTGAATGAGGGAGGGGCAGAGAGAGAGAGAGGAGACAGAGAATCCCAAGCAGGCTGTACACTGTCAGTGCAGAGCCCGATGTTGGACACGATCTCATGACTGTGAGATCATGACTGGAGTTGAAATCAAGAGTCAAATTGAAATCGGGGCGCCTGGGTGGCTCAGTCGGTTAAGGCCTCGGCTCAGGTCATGATCTCACGCTTCGTGGGTTCAAGCCCCACGTCGGGCTCTGTGCTGACTGCTAACTCATAGCCTGTAGCCTGTTTCAGATTCTGTATCTCTCTCTCTCTGACCTCCCCTGCTCACGCTGTCTCTCTCTCTCTCTCTCTCTCAGAAATAAATAAAACATTAAAAAAATTTTTTTTTGAAAAAGTCAAATTGAAATCAAGTGACTTAACCAGCTGAGCGACTAGGCTCAGTAAATGTTTCTTAAAGGAATGATCTTATGTGTTCAATTCCTGAGTAATTTATTGTCTTGAAAAAGTCCAAAAGTCTTAAAGGTGTTATTCAGTTTGCTTGAATACATCCCAGTGACAAAGCAGACAAATGGGATGTAGTGACACTTTTATGAATGGATGCACTCAAATAGTGTAGTGTTTTTAAGTCAGTCCATTCGTTCTAGCAAATAAAACTTTTCTACAAATTATGCTAAAGTTATACATCTAGACTGAGTAAAATACAGGAGTCCTGCCACTAACAAATCACAGTATTTCATTTGTTTGTGTTTTCTTCTGGTCCTAGTCCATTATACAGATGCTTGTCCTGAGTTTTCAGTACTGAGTTGCAATTCTGCCCTTTTCCTTCTTAGTATTTGTAGATATATCTTCATATTGGTTGTTTTGTACGACTATCCCATATTCTATCACATAATACCTTCTAATCCAGTAGTTTTCAGTTTTAAATGTTTTAACCTTAGCTTCTTCTAATCATTTCCCACTCAATGTCGAAAAATCCCAAAGCCCAAAACAATAAAACTTAACATTAAGGCCACTTTACCTTGTCACTTTTGGTTTATAAGATTAAGACCCAAAAAAGTTACTGTGGGGATATGTGCCTGGAGAAAATGAACAAATTCCCCTTACCTTTTTGCCTCTGGTTAGAAATAGCCATTTATGTCTGTCTCCTCCCAACATCTTCTAAAAAGGATCTGATTTTCGACCAGGATGATTTATATTTTTTCGACAGTTTTGTCCAACTGGAAGTTTGTACTTAATGATTTGAGGGAAAAAAAAGGTTAGTGATACCTTGTTGCCAGTAAATTTGGGAAGTCCTGGAATTAGAAGAAAAACATAAAAATAATATAGAGGATGATATAATATCCATACAACTCAGGTCTTTATGCCTGAGATTTTTTTTTAAATTATAGTAACTATTTGTAGTTTCTTTATTACTGTGAATGATAACAGGATTGTCCTGGCAGGTTTTTATGCCACTTGGAAAGGTCTAGTATCTTCAGAGGCACCATTGTAAGGAAAAAATTAAGGTATTCTTTGGTCCTACATGAGATGCCACAATAGCCATAGCATCTCATTTGAGCTATTTTTAAATGTGTTTTCACAAGCAGCATCCGCAGTTCCCCATTCCAGATTTCAAACAATATTTGATATGTCAGTCATTTGCTTAGAAACTTTTTTAGAAAGTGTTACAAAATGATAGACAAAAACATTAATTGATGATGGTTTAATAAATAAGAGCATGTAATTACTGAATCTTGAAAAGGCTGTTCTCACATGGATGATTATTTTTGCAGAACTGAATACTTCAAGGCTTTAATTTTACACTTATTGCTAGATCATTATATCTAATTATTTTGACCATTTATTCAAATAATAAACCTCCAAGTCTGAATATTTATGGTGAAGAATGAGTTTGGAGAAAGGAAAATAATTATATGTCTCTGCCCCTCTGCTATTTTATTCTGCCTGCCATCGGAGTACAAAAATATACATTCACATCGTCTGTTTGTTGTATCATATTGTTGGATCATACAGATTTAGTTACAATATGCACGCAGGTCACCAAGTGTTGAAAGACTGAAAAGAATGAAAACTACAAATGAGGACAGATGAGCTATGCATAATGTAATGATAAAACAGGTGTTTTGGAAGATAAACAGTGTTCAGAAGCAGAGAAGATTTAAATACTTTTGCATCTCTAATTACTTTATTCTGGTTATTAGACAAAAAGCAAATAGTTTTCAAATGAAATCTTAACTTTCTGTAGGATAATTGAAATAGAGATTGTTGGATGGTTCTAACTTCATTTCCTTTTTTCTTTTTTCCCTCAGAAAAGCAAACTTTATGCATGGGGTTGGGGTGGGGGGAGGAAACTTTTCAAAGAAACCTTCTTCCTAGTGACATTTTATAAAATTAATGCCATTCCTGTCTTGGTGCTTTTCATAGCACTATAGGATTGGTTAGCATTAGTTGTGTATAATTTTGCATGTGCCTCCCAGAACCGTACATACAAAGCTGAGCAGTCTAGGGGGTGAAGATGCTAACATATTATCTATTTTTGTTTATAGGACGGTGAACTTTGACATAATAAAATACTTGTATGATTTCTTGTGAAAACAAGCTTCAAAGCCATATGGACACTGTGACAATGACTAAGCCAAGCTGTGTTCATCCAACTACTTAGCTGGCCAGGGAGAGGAGTTCTTTGGCTCTATTGGATTTGTCCAGACAGGTGCTGGCCCAGCATGGAATCTAATGAAAATACTCTGATTGGTCTGGGTGGATGTGAGCAGAAGACTATTTACCAGGGACCCTGGAGTATTTGGAAGCAACGTGTTAATTATAAACAGCAGGGTTTGAGCACAATCTGTTCTACTCTTAATGATGTTATCTTAACACTGAAATTGCCTGAAACCCATTTACTTAGGACTACATTTTGCTCTGTGAACTATCCCCTGCGCTTTGAACGTGCCAGCAGCCCTTGTATATAAGCCCAGTCTTTTCACTTCCTCTCCACAGGAGCCTCTGCGGTTGCTTGCCAAAGCAGATTTTCCTAAGGCCACCGTTTTAAAAGATCATAGTTGCAGAATATAATAAATAGAAGGTTTTTTTTTTTAATCCAAGCTTGTATATGCTTATCCTTCACCCTGATATTCTCAAAAGGCACAAGGTAGTTTGATCAGATTTAGGCCAACTTTCCATCCCCAGGCCTGCTTGATAAATGCAGTCTGCTCGCGTGGGGTTTTTCTGGTTACTCTTGACAATTAACCACCCAGCCTAGCTTTTTAATCCACATAATGGTTTTCTTATCTTTTTTTTAAAGTCACTGGCCTTTAAGAGTTCCACAATAAAACTTTTTCCTGTTATATCAGTTAATGAACCTTGGGTCTGGTTTTCTTGTCTGTTCATATTTTGAAGAAGCTTTCTGTTAGTTGAATACTTGAAAATTGTTCTGAGCAGATTAAAGTGCTTGATTACAGAGCCCAGTTTACATTTCAGGGGCATTTTATTCTTCCCTTCCTTTTTTAAAGAAAAATTCTCAAAATAGTCACTGCCAGATAGGAAACCTTTTCATGTGGTTACTGTCTGCCACATTCTGAATCAAAGAAAATAAGCAGTTCTGTTCTTGCATTTGTTTGGAGGTAATAAAAGGGAGAGAAGGAATGGATTTCCTGTTTGCCTCCCAAAGGATAACATCCACTTTACCTGAGATGTCCCATAGAAGGTGGTGACATTTTGTGTTCTGGAAGATGTTTGGAGAAACCAGGACCAAGGGAAAGCCATGTGCATTGCAAATTCAGGCTTAGGTTTCCTGCACAAAGAAATCCATGTATCATTGAAGTAGAAATCAGCTTGGGTAGCTGATTTGAGGAGGAGCGGTGGGGGAGAGTTCAGCCCCTCATGGTTTGCTGGAAAGTGGCAGGTCTGCTGTGCAGCCTTCTTGGATAGGCTGGGCCCAATCTGCATTTTGAGAGAAGAACTCTGGAATGTCAGAGGGGAAGAAATTGTCAAATTGGGAACTGCAGTGGAGGGCGGAAAGGAGGCAGAGTACAACTTAGAAGAATGTAAGTGACTCTCCATGCCTCCTCCTCACTGCTGGCCACCCAACCCCTGCCCAGCACCTTGCCTGTCCTGTACCTGCTCCACACAGTGCTATCGTCCCCACATGTGGCTTCCCTGCAGAAGACCTTGTAACCAGATTTTCCCTGCTCCTGACTGGACCATAAGACCTACTCTGTTCATAATTCACTTTCTAATGGCTAAATGACTAACTAATTTGATTAATTTATTTAAATGAAGGCTAATAGAGCTTAATATGGATTTTAGCATTTTAACAAGGGTCATCTGCAAATGAATTCTATAATTGGAAGATATGAATCTCCAATTACAGGAAGGTGTCTAATGAGGAGAATTGGGCTGGCTGGTGGGCCAGTTATTTCCATTAAGAGAGGAGGTGCTTCAGGAGTGTGAATCAGTGCAGCCACTGTGGAAAACAATATGGACTTTCCTCAACAAACTAAAAATAGAGCCGCCATAAGATCCAGCAATTCTACTTCTGAGCATTTATCTGAAGAAAATGAAAAACTAATTTGAAAAGGTCTGTGCACCCCAGTGTTCACTGCAGCATTATTTAAAGTAGCCACAATATGCAACAACCTGAGTGTCCATCGATGGATGAATGGATAAAGAAGATGTGGTACATATGTGTGATGGAATATGACTCAGTTATAAAAAGGATGAAACCTTGTTATTTTCAGCTATGCAGATATTAAGGTATCTTAAGGGTATTAAACTAAGTGAAAAAAGTTAGAGTAAGACAAATACTCTTAGGATTTTTTTATGTGAAATGAAAAAGCTAAAATGAAACCGAACTCCTAGATACAGAGAACAGACTGACGGCTAGGTGGAAAGGGCATTGTGGAGGTGGGGGGTTGCGAAATGGGTGAGGGGAGTCAAGAAGTACAAACTTCCAGTCATTAAATAAATAAGTCATGGAGATACAATGTATAGTATGGCAACTACAGTCAATAATCCTGTGTTGCATATTTGAGAGTTGCTAAGAGTAAATCGTAAAAATTTTCATCACAAAAAAATGTAACTTTTTTCAACCCTAATTTTAATATACACTTCATAAACATCTTCATTTCTAACACCAAACATAATAAAACATGAAATATACTATGTTGAAATTTATCAGGAAATCACTGTTATATAATGTTTTGTTGCATTATTTGTAAAAAAAAAAAAAAAAGAGAGAGAGAAGGCACTTAAATTATGCTCAGCATTTATTCTGCCTAGATCTAAAAATGATTTAGGTGGTAGAAGGAGAAAGTTACAATGCTGTAGGTTTTTAGAGTTTTTATACATGGGTGACCATATATTTGAAGAATATTTTCTTTGAATGACTGTGACCCAGGTATACCTAGTTAGGTGGGGATCTTAGGCCTTCTTCCCTCCTCCTCTCTTTTTTTTTTTTTTTAATTTTTTAAAATGTTTATTTTTGAGAGAGAAAGAGAGAGGCACAAAATCTGAAGCAGGCTCCAGGCTCTGAGCCGTCAGCACAGATGCCAACGTGGAACTCAAACTCCTAAGCCATGAGACCATGACCTGAGCCAAAGTTGGAAGCTTAACTGACTGAGACACCCAGGTGCCCCCCTCTTATGTTCAAGTTACTTTCAATCTGTGAACCAGTCTTCATTGCAGAAGCAATTCCTTTTCAATAACCCTGGAAAGGACTCTGATCCAACAAGCCTCTTCTTATTAAGCCCTAAGGTCAGAAGGGGGTTGAGCTCTAGGGCAGCAGTTAAGAGTTGGGGCTCTGGAGTCAGACTACCTTGGATCAAACACCAGCTGTATTTCTACAGGCTGTGTGACTTTAGGCAAGTTGTTGAATCTGTCTGTGCCTCTGTTTTCTCACCTGTACAGTGGAGGGTAGAATTTACCTCCCACAATAGTTTGGAGGATTAAATAAATTGATATATCTGAGGCAGTAATTCTCAACTGTGGGCAGTTTTTCCTCACCATGGAATGAATATTTAGCAATTTGTGGAAAGATTTTTGGTTGTCACAACTCTGAGATGGGTGGAGGATAGAGGAATGGAGTGCTGATAAACATCTTACGTGCATGTCCCACAACAGAATTACCTGGTTCAAGATGTCAGTAGTGCTGAGGTTGAGGAACTGTGATCTAAATAAGGTACATGGCATAGTAAGTGCTCAGCAAATGTTGGCTGTTGCTATTATGACATATTTGTGGCCTAAGAAAGAGGTAAGTGAAGGAATGTAGAAACAGTCCAACCAAAAAGGAAAGAGGTACTCTTACCTAACCATACCTAAGGAAAATCTCTCGTTGGAAATTTTGGAATTATTCAAATGGACACAGTACCTTGGATTTTTTTTTTTTTTTTAATTGAAAGACTTATCAGCTGGGCTCTAGTTCATACCCAGATTTCATTACTTGTTTTTCAGGATTTTGTTGAATAGTGGAAAGCATGAGCTGAAAGTGACCAAATCAGAGAGCAAGTGACATACACTGTTTTCCCACAAGGTGTGATAGTTGAGCAATTAGTGGTGTACCTCTAATGGATTTAGTTAACTGACAACTGTTTGATGCAATTAAGGTGGTCTGGAGCTTGGAAAGCTCCGGTGTAAGAAGCCACCTCTTTGGTCTCTTCAAGGCGTGCACCCCTGTTTATACTGTGCAAAGAAAAGTAATGCATCAAATCCAAGAATAGTGCATCCCTTATCGCATCAAGTACTAAGTCTCAAAAAGAGTAGTTGAAATGCAGCAGTCGCCCCCAGGTATGCAGTTTGGGTTGTCATAGTGTCCTCCAGAGTTAGCTGAACATGCACACTGTTGAGTATCATAATTGTTTGCATTTTATGCCTTCAGCCATGAGCAAAGACTTGGAAGTAATTAGCGCAGAGGTTGATATTATTCGGCTTCCTCCCCTACATTTTGAAAGCTTCATCTGCTACAGAGTGGGACTGTCTATCATATGTAAATCGTTCAGATAATTTTGCATGTAATTTCAGTCTGCTGACACATTTTGCTTTCAAAAATGCTTAGTAGAGCTCAAAGAAATCTTTCCTATCAAGATACCAACATTTCACTCAAATTTGCTATTAAGTGGCCTGAATACACAGTTAGTGTTCATTTTCCAGCAGTGACACATTCATGAAGCACAGTATGAGAAGTAGAAATTTGGTAGAGCAAAGAAAATTATAATCAATTCATTCATTTAACTGCATGTTGATGCACAGTAATGATGGGAATTTTAGAAGGCATTCAACTGTTTGAGTAAATAGTGGTAGCTTTGGCATGAGCAAAGAGTCTGGATTTTAGAGACATTGAAGATTTGCTTGGGTTTTGGATGAGCCACAAACTATTTCATTGGTCTTTGAAGGGGCTGAGCCTCTAATTTAATGACATTTCCCATATGAATATTCAAATTCATCCAAAAAATACCAAGTACCGGCTGTGGTCCAAGGAGTCAGATGTCTGGCCTGGACAACAGGTGCTCTCAGCATCAGTAGAGTCATTCCATGAGAGAGGAAATCTTGGGGGAAGGATTAGATCTGTGGCTTGAGGAAGATCATGAGTTCAATTTTGAACATGTTGCCATTGGAGTGCTTAGTCAAATGAAGTGTGAAGTAGGTGGTTGCATCAAAGTTAGAGATCTGACTTACAGCCAAGTATAAATGCAGCGCTTGTCAAAGCAGGACTGTTCAGTAAGTTAGAGGTCTTAGTTCTTAAAGTCGTGTCCCTGACATGGGGAGGAAGAAACTGTCTGGAAATGAGCTGAAAGAAAACATATAGAAGGTGACCGTAACTATTGCTCCTCAATTCGCCACAGAGCTGTAGTTAACTTTATTTTTTTTCCAAATAACAATTCTTCACTGTTCATATACACCACATTCCCTCTAGTATATGAAGCAGCAGTGAGATATCAGCTAAGTCCCATTTAGCATCTGATCCCAAAAGGAAAAATCAGACACACTTAGAGTCTTATCTGTGGAGAACGTTAATTCAAAAACACATGATTTCATCACTTTGGGCCAACTCTTAAAATAATAGGGGCACTGCTCTGGCTCAGGTGTGCTGTGGAATTTCAGAGCCCTTTTGGGTTCACTTCCTCTGGGTCTGAGCGTTCAGCCATCCTAATGCATGGGACTCATCCAGCTGGGAATGAAGAGAGCCTCGGAAGAATTGAACTGTACCAACCCCATAGACATCCAGGAGGAAGGAAGCTGAAAGAAAAACCCCTGCTACTTCCTACATCAGCCTTTTTTAATTGAACAACACTGACTGACTGAAGCCTTGTCACCCAGGGGATGGAAAGACAGAAGAAAGAGCCACGTGTCTCTAGAGATAAAACAGGCAGCTGCTACAAATGCCTCTGAATGTAAAAACAATAATTAAGCTGACCGACAGAGAAAGGAATAAGTAGATCTAAGATCTAATTGCATTTTTTTTTATTGTGATATTTTAACAAAAAGTTATATGGGAGAAGTGAAACATATCAATAAAAAAATTTGCTCATACCACTAGAATTAGGAGGAGCATGACAGAAGCCCCCAGCTTAGGGACGGGTAAAACTTTGGAACCATTGAATGGAAGACAGTACTGTCCACACCTCCATGCATGGTTGTCTCAATTTCCTTCATGATCAGAGGTCTGGGTTAAACCAGAAAGAAATTAAGGAGAGAATGTGAAAAGACCTCCACCCCAAAGAGAAAATGCATATTTTTCATAATGCTACTCTATATTATTATGGGATCAGTCTTTATTATAAAAGGAACACACGTTCACTACAGAAATTGCAGGCAGTCATAAAATCGCCAGTTAGCAGCGTTCAGAGATGGTCTCTGTAAGTAAATTTGTGGCCTTTATACTTCTGGTTGCTATATTCTTGTAATTTAAAGAAAACCCCTCATTGTGTCTTTTACCCTAGGGAAAAAAGGACAGGTCAGGTGGAGACCAGTGGTGCTCACGACAGCCTGTGAAATGTGATTGGTAGGACTTAAGATTGGAGCTTCATGAAAAATGTTTAGAATGACAACGTTTAAAAAAATAATTTATATACAAGAAGTTGAAATTGAAACCACATCAACATCATGAAAAGTAGTATCTCAAAGACATTGCATCAAAACAAAAAAATCAAAGACATTGCATCAAAAACCAATTCTTAAATGTGTGTGGCCAATATGTCTCTTAATAGCCCTCCTTGTTTAAAAATGCTTATCATGATAATAAAATGGGAGAAAGAACAAAAGAAACATTAAAGAGAGGAAGACATAAAAGAAATTGAAGGGGGAGAGGAGGAAGGCAGTGAAATAGATACCAACTTATAGAAATATGAACCATAAATGGCACAGAAATGAGATGTTCCAGTTAATCTATGGCTGGATAACAAACCACTCCAAACTTCATGGCCTTAAAAACATCAGTCATTTGTTCTGCTCATGGATCTGTGGTATGGGCAGGGCTCGGCTCCACGCAATGTCTCCTAGGGCAACTTGAGCAGAGTCGCAGTCACATGAAGGCTGGCTCACTGATGTCTGGAGACTGATGCTGGCTGGTGGCTCTCACATAGAACACCCACACATGGTCCCTCTGTGAGCTCTCTCCCCTTCCTGATAGCATTGCTTTGCAGGATTGTGATTAAGGCTGGCTTGTATTTAAAGGGAAGGGAATTAGATCCACCTCTTTTGATAGAAAGGGTAGCAAAGAATATGCAAACATACTTTAAATCCCTACACAGAACATAATAGGCTGAAAATACTATTATGGAATGCAGCTGGAATATATTTTATGCCATCTCAAAATTTGAATTGGTGTAGCAGAAACTGTTGGTGTTCTGTCTCCTCCACCCTTCTTCCAAAGCACAGGAGCCCTGGCTTCAAAGGAGGCCAGTGTCCTTGGAGCACAGGGAGCAAAGGCAGCTGTGGTGGGAGGTGGGTTCAGAGGTGATTACCATGTCATGTGTAGCCTTGCAGGGCATTGAAGGACTTGGTTCTTACTCTGTGTGAGATGGGAGAGTTTTGAGCAGGGAGTCCCATAATTTGGTTAGATTTTGAAAAGGACCACTGGATGCTACATTGTTAATAGGCCTTAGAGGAGAGGAGGATGGAAACAGAAAGAACAGTTAGAAGGCTATCAAAATGATCCAAGTGAGAGAGAATGGTGGCTCACACAAGAGTATTAACAGTGGAGGTGGTGAGAAGTTGTCAGATTCAGGATATAAAAAGGACTCGCTAATTAATTGGGTATTAATTATGAAAGAGTCATGGATGACTCCAGGGTTTTTGACCTGAACTTCTGAAAGAGTGGAGGGGAGAAAAGAACAGGGGGTGGTGTGAATATGGTAAATTGGAAATTTTTATTAGGTATCTTAAGAGGAGATGTCATGGAGGTAAGTAAATAAGTGTGGAGTTCAGGCTGGAGATAGAAACCATAGGGTTGTCAGTATCCAAATGAAAGTGTATAAGGGAAATGTGCGTACGAAGGAAGTATAGTTACCTCTTCCTATTCACTGGCCTGAGCTCCTGTGCAGGAGCATTCAGACCCCTTAAGAAGGGAACTCACTCCTCGGGGAGTTGCTAGTAAACTCTAAGTAACTTTTGGTCAGTCTTTTCTATGGGAAGATAAGATTCATGATACAATTAAAATTTATTTAGTGAAATTTTAACCTAAATTTTCAAATGACCATTGCAGTATTATAAAAAGAAAAATGACAGACAAGGCATGAGTGGGTCATAGATTTAATTATAACAATGTATGCCATGCACAGCCTCAACAAAATGGCCTCTAAAATACTGAGTTCACAGATTAAATATGCTAATTAAATTCCGAAAGCCCATCGTTGAAAAGCTATTCCTATTACGATACATTTGCTTTCTCTCCATTTCAGAAATAAGATTGTATGCAGAATGTCTCCATTATATATAAAGTTCCTTTTAAATGGATCTAAATATGGACTACTGGTTATTAGTACCTATTTTTTTCTGGAAATATCCATCCATCTTATATATTTATTATTGTAATCTTGATAAACCTACCACTGAATACCACTCAGAAGAGGACATGCTTGGTGTTGTGGCTCAAGCTTTGGATTGGTTTGCCTTGGTTTCCTCTTACTTGCAATTGTGACCAATGGCGCTCATTAGCGAGACAGTCATAAAAGTATAAATATGGTTCCATCCTCATCACGCAATAACTAAGAGCTACCTGAATAAAGGAGATGAAGACAAAAGTTACAGGGATTACTGGACACATATTGCCCTTTAAGATAGAATTTTTTTCCTCTTTTGCTTTTCACTATTAAAAAACTATGCGATTGGGGCGCCTGGGTGGCTTAGTCGGTTAAGCGTCCGACTTTCACTTAGGTCATGATCTCGCGGTTCGTGGGTTCGAGCCCCGCGTCGGGCTCTGTGCTGACTGCCAGCTCAGAACCTGGAGCCTGTTTCAGTCTGTGACTCCCTCTCTCTCTGACCCTCCCCTGCTCACGCTGTCTCTCTCTCCTAGAAATAAATAAAACATTAAAAAAAATAAAATAAAAAATAATGTGATTTTAATAATAACTACCAACTGAACATTTATGTGCCTGGCACTGTAATAGATAATTCACATATATCATCTCTAATGCTTATGTAGTTTGGATGAAAAAATGTATTCACTGAAAAGCTGACACTGGAATGCCACTTAGGGAAGAAAATACATTGATGAGCAACTTGGAGGAAAAGACAGAAAAGATGAAGCTGAAAGGGTAGAGGATGAGACCCTGATAGTTCTTTGGAGGAAGTAAGGCAGCAGAAACATGACTCAACTCTTCTGCATAGAAAAAGAATTTATTTATGCTCCTGAGCTATCAGGGCAAGGACATACACAAGAGGGATGGGGTTTTTTGTTTGTTTGTTTGGGTTTTTTTGTTTTGTTTTGGTTCTGGTTTTGTTTTCTAGAGAGAGAGAGAAAGTGTGCATGTGTGCATGCATGTGAGCAGGAGGGTGGGGCAGAAGGGGAGGGAGAGAGAATCTTAAGCAGGCGCTATGCTCACATGGAGCCTGATGCAGGGCTCAATCCCATGACCCTGGGATCATGACCTAAGCCGTAATCAAGAGTCAGATGTTCAACCAACTGAGCCACCTAGACACCCAACAAAAGCTGGGCCAACAAAATCCTAAAGCTGGGCCACTGTATGGGTGATATAGCCAAGGAGAAATTTTAAGTTATTGCTTTACAATTCAAAATGTGACTATTTTTTGGAACCCATAAATTTCCTGTAACAGTCTGCTACATGCAACAGCCATGTTTTGGAGAAGATCATCTAAAAGAGGCAGTTTCCTACTAATGGGTTGGCATTAGAGTAAATTTAAAGGATACCAAGTGGAAATCACAAAGTTAGCTGAACTTAGAAGTTGTTAAGAAAGGAGTATGAGAATGTAAGATTCAAACCCATCCCTCCAGACGAGGAATTCACACATATCTTATGTATGACAAACTCAAGCAAAAAGTATCAGATGCTTGCCCGCCTGCCTTCCCTCTCTCCCTCCCTCCGTCCCTCCCTTTTTCCTTCCTCCCTCCCTTTTCCCCTCCTCCCTCCCTCCCTTCCTTCCTTCCTTCCCTTCTTTCTTCCTTCCTTCCTTTCTTTCCTCCCTTCCTCCCTTTCTATCTATCTATCTATCTATCTATCTATCTATCTATCTATCATCTATCTATCTATCATCTATCTATCATCTGTTTATTTTGAAAGTCACTTCGCTTTTGAGCCCTCACTTCTGTTGGTGGTAGAAACTGTGAAATTCAAGATTAACTCAGCCCCTTCTATTTTAAACTCAGCTTCTTAGGATTCCTCTCCTTTCCCTCCACCCATATTTATTAGGCCCGTGAGCATAGGCTGAATCTCTGAACCCATTGTGCAAGCACTGAAGTAGCTGGGGACAAAAGCTGGCTTGTGTCTTCTGACCCCATTCTTACCACTCGGTGATTTAGTGCATCCTCTGTATCTGGATGCAGGAGATCCCATAGTCCATGCCCACTCTCATATGTGCCTCTACCTGCCTTTTCCACAAGGAAACAAGACCTCCTTGTTCCTGATTTTTTAGTCTTGTTTCTTGTGGATATCTGACCCACCAGCCAAGCCATTCACCGTTGCCCCTGAGTCTGACTAACCTTCCCTGGGGCTACTTCTCTCTCCACTTGAAGTGTGTTACCACTCAAAACTGTCCACTTACTAGTGTCTTTCAGTTCCACTTAGTAGGGCTCTAGTACAACAACAGTCCATTTTCAACTTAGCACCTACATACAGAGTTCACCCATCCATGAAACAAAGCCAGCCTTTTTCCTTCTCCATGAGTTGATTGTGGGGGAAACACCCCGTGAAGCCATAGGTATCAGCTGAAGGAGAGACATTGGTGCCATGGTAGATCTGGGCCACCTGTTCCTGCAGATGTTCTCTATTTGAATAGAGAACCTATTCATCTATTTGAATAGATGTACCTATTTGAAATTGATCCTCAGTGTATCTCTTCAATTTTAAAATGGATAGCTGCATGTGGATTGGTAGGTCTGAGAGTTACACACTTCATCATAATGAGTAATTTTGGTCATGTGACACATGATGTCCCATGGTGTAATGCTCAGCTTCTACCAAGGCACTGTAGCATGCCAAGAGTTATTTGCTTGAGCTCCAAAGGGCACTGTGCTATTGGAGCTTGCCAGAGGCTCCACACAGCATCCTTCTCTCTCATCCAGACTCCACACAGCATCCACACAGATCTGTCTGATCCTGGGATTCTGGGTTGTACGGCCCAGGAGGCATGGCTGCTTGTACTGCTTGCCTAGATCCTCTACAGTCCTTTTTCTTGCTCTGCTCCCCTTTGCAAAAATAGCAGCCCTCCTCCAGATAGTGTATGTTGTCACCAGAACCTGAAGAAGCCTATGAAGCATTGTGTTTCCCTGTTAGCAATAGGAGATGCAAGTGTGATAGCTTTACCTTTATTCTGGAAGGGATGGTACATCATGTTTCAGACCACCAGACCCCTGAAACTTCACTGATGTGGAAACCTTCTGAACCTTCATGAGGATTTCTCAGCCAGCACGTGGACGACATGTGTTGTCATACTGTGACATCCAGATTCCTTGCAGCTTCTTTCTCAGTTGGCCCAATTAATACCATATCATCAATACAGTACACCAACATTGTTTTATGTGATATCCAGATGGCTCAGAGCCCTTTGGCTGTATTGCAACAGAGAGCAGGAGAGTTGACATAATTCTGGTGTAGGACCATGAGTATATATAGTTGTCCCTCAGATGTGAATGAGAAATGCATGTGATGCTTCACCCTGATGAGTATTGAAAAAAATCTATCTGCTAGACTAAAAGCTGTGTAATGGGACTTTTAGTTTCTATTTAGAATGTAGAAAGTCAGAAAGAGCTTTCCCAACCTTATAACAGGAAAAAGTGCAAAATCATGACTTATTTTGAGCCCATCAAATAGCTGAGGTAGCGAATAACCAACTAGTTTGAAATCTAAAGAAAGATAGGTGACTTGAAATCAAAGAAAAACAGGACACAAGCATATGCTTACCTGGGCCAGATGCTGGGTGTCATATAAGCTGGTAAGAATTCAGCTAAAACTTCTGACAAATTACTAAAGATTGAATGTGGCCTGGTATGAGAATATAGAATTCCTGGGAGATGTAGACACAAGAACAATTTACATGCATTCACATGCTCTTCTCCAAGTGTTCACAAGAAAGACTGGGGAACGAGAGACTGAAGAAATCCTCCTTCATTGTGCAAACCTGGGGTGGGGACAAACAGCTGCTGTGGAAAGGTATGAAACCTTCGTCATGTGTCACTCTCCTTTCTCTGTATGAAAAAAAATGCATAAACCACTGGTGGAAAGGCATCAAATCCAGTAGTCTTAAGGGGCACTGTGGCTGGAGGAAAGAAACAGGAAAAAAACCTGTTTACCATGGAGGGGAGATCATCATAATTGATAAACTTCTAGTCAAGCTAACCAAGAAAAAAGAGAGGAGACATAAATTACGTTAAGAAAAGAGATCACCACTGATTCCACAGACATGAAAAGGATAAAAGAGAATATTATAAACAATTCTTTGCCCATAAAATTGATTATTTAAATGAAGTGGATCAATTCCTTATAAAACGTAGACAACCACAACTTGAGAAGAAATAAATAACCTGAAGAGCCATATCTTTCACTAATAACTGTAGTGACTATTTAAGGGAGAAATAGTACACAAATTTCTATTCTGTATAAATTCTTTCAGAAAAAAAGAAGGCATAATAAGAATACTTTTCAACTCATTTTAGAAGGCCAGCATAATTCTGATACTAAAACCAAAGACATAACAGGAAATTTGCAGACTAATACCCCTTATTGAGAAACACAAAAATTCTTAGCAAAATATTCATGAATCAAAGCCAGTAAATATATAAAAATATTAATACAGCATAACCAAGTGGAGTTTTCCAAGGAATACAAAACTGACTTAACATTCAAAAATCAATCAGTATAATTCATCATGTTAGTAGATTAAAGAAAATCACATGATTATTTTAATAGTGGCAGAAAATCATTTGACAAAATCCAACACCCATTAGTGATTTTTTTTTAAATGTTTTTATTTATTTCTGGGAGAGATAGAGAGAGACAGCGTGAGCAGGGGAGGGTCAGAGAGAGAGGGAGTCACAGACTGAAACAGGCTCCAGGCTCTGAGCTGGCAGTCAGCACAGAGCCCGACGCGGGGCTCGAACCCACGAACCGCGAGATCATGACCTAAGCGAAAGTCGGACGCTTAACCGACTAAGCCACCCAGGCGCCCCTCCATTAGTGATTTTTTTAAAATCTCCATGTAAATGAGAAATTAAAGACAACTTTCTCTACTTGTCAAGGACACTTGTGAAAAACCTACAACTAATATCATACTTAATGTTGAAAGATCTAATGCTTTCTCCTTAACATCACAAATAAGGCAAAGATGTCTACCTTCACCACTCCTGTAAGATATACTGTCATCATTTCTATTAAATATAATCCTGATAAATAAATGCACGGAGTTTCTAGCCCATGAAATAATAGAGGAAAAAGAAATAAAAATCATGCAGATTGAAAAAGAAGAAATAAAACTGTCAGTATTTGCAGAGACCTCTTATGCAGGAAATCCCAAAGCATCTACAAAAAATCTTCTAGAGCTCATAAGTGAATTTAACAGTCTAAAATTCATGTATAACTTTTGACTTCCTAAAAACTTACCTACTAAATAGCTTACCATTGACTCAAAGCCTTACCAATAACATAAGCAGTTGAATAACATATAATTTGTATGTTAAAAAATTATATGCTATATTCTTACAATGAATAAGCTAGGGGAAAATGTTATTCAGAAAATCATAAGGAAGAGATAATACATTTACAGAACTGTGCTGTATTTATTGAAAAAAAAATCAACATATAAGTGGATACAGTTCAAACCTGTGCTGTTCAAGGGCCAACTGTATACTTATGTTCATAAATTGAAAGACTCAACACTGGTAAGATGTCACTTCTCCCCAAATTAATATATAAATTCAATCCAGTAACATTCAAAATCCCAGCAGGATTTTGTTGAAAAAATTGACAAAGCTAATTATAAAATTTATATGGAAATACAAAGAAATTAGAATTTTTATTTTAAAAATTGTTTTAATGTTTATTTTTTTGAGAGACAGTGCAAATGGGGGATGGGCAGAGACAAAGAGACATAGACTCTGAATTAGGCTCCAGGCTCTAAGCTATTCAGCACAGATCCCAATGTGGGGCTTGGACCCACAAAATGTGAGATCATGACCTGAGCCAAAGTCACATGCTCAACTGACTGAGCCACCCAGGCATCCCAACAATTTTTCAAAAAGGAGAAAAAATTGGAGAATTTACATCAACAGATTTCAAGACTAAATATAAAGCTACAGTGTTTTTATTTTTATTTATTTTTTAAAGTTTATTTATTTTGAGAGAGAAGGAGAAAAAGAGAAAGCAGGGGAGGGTCAAAGAAAGAGGGAGACAGAGAATCCTAAATAGGCTCTGCACTGTCAGCACAGAACCTGATGCAGGACTTTGAACTCATGAACCGTGAGATCATGACCAGAGCTGATATCAAGAGTAGGACACATAACAAACTGAGGCACCCCGGCACCCCTAAAGCTACAGTAATTTAAGATAGTGGGGTATGGTTGGAGCACCTGGCTGGCTCAGTTGGAGCTCATGATCTTGGAGTTGGGAGTTCAAGCCCCATGGTGAGCAGAGAGATTATTTAAAAATAAAATTGAAAATGTATGAATGAATGAATAATAGTGGATTATTACTGAAAGTATATACACATAGGTCAATAAAGAATAATAGAAACTCCAGAAATACACATGGTATATATTATAAATATATTATAGATTGATTATAGATAGATGATAGGTAGTTAGTGGATATTAATAGAGGTTTGACAGAGGAGCCAAAATAATTCAGTGAAGAAAGGATAGTCTTTTCAGTTAATTTTATGGGCACAACTGGATGTCAGTACACATACACACACACACACACACACACACAAGAACCTTGACACATAGGTTGAATCATATGTAAAAATTAACTCAAAATGTATTGTAAATCTAAATTTGAAACATAAACATTTCTCCAAGGAAACATGAAGAAGTCTTTGCAATCATAGGTTAGGCAAAGATTTATTAGGATACAAAAATCACAAAACATAAGGAAAAATGATTAAGTCATTCTTCCTCAAAATTAAAATTTTTCTTCTTCAAAAAATAAGTGTCTTCTTTGAATGTCTTATGTTTTCTATTTTCTGTTAAGAAATTAAAAACACAAGCAGCAGACTAGGATATCGTATTGGCAAAACACACAAGGATGGTTATCCAGAATATAAAAAGAACTCACAAAACTCAATAAAATAAACAATCCATTAAAAATTTGACAAAAGATTTCAACAGACACCTTATCAAAAAATATATAAAGAGGGTAGAAAACACATGAAAGATACTTAACATTAGTAACCAGTAGAAAAATACATGTTAAAACAATGGTGAGGGGCACCTGGGTCGCTCAGTCAGTTGAGCGTCTGACTTCAGCTCAGATCATGTGATCTCATGGTTTTTGAGTTTGAGCTCTGCATCGGGCTCTGTGCTGACAGCTGGGAGCCTGGAGCCTGCTTCAGATTCTGTGTCTCCCCCTCTCTCTGCCCCTTCCATGCTTGTGCTCTGTCTCTCTCTCTCTCTATCTCTCTCTCTCTCACTCTCAAAAATAGAATAAACACTAAAAAACAACAACAACAACAACAATGCTGAGATACCATTAAGCAAAAATCAGATTAGCTAAAGATAGCAAACAAATGGAAGACAACAAACTGAAAGTACCAAGTGCTAGCAAGGATGCAGAGCGACCAGAAAGAACTCTCTTGTTGATGGTGCTCAGAATGCCAAATGGTACAGCTGCTTAGGAAAACCTTTTGCCAGTTTTGTAAAACGTTGAAAGCACACTTACACACAACCCAGCAACTCTCCTAAGATTTTATTCAAGAGAAATGAAAACCTTTATCCAATAAAACAAAGCAAACACAACTGTATTGGATTGTTTACAGTGGTTTTACTCATGATTGCAAGACAAAGAAAAGGCAAAAATCAAAAAGAGGGGAAAAGAAAACCCTAGGTTTACATTTCCCATTAAAAATAAAATTCTGCTACATTTTTACCAACCCTGCAAGGGAGATACTGTTCTTCCTTTTAATCTATGAAGATTTGATCTATGAAGAAACCAATGCTTTGAAGGGGTTGAGGTATTCCCTCTAAAAGGAGATCAAGAAGCACAGACCTTCACTTGTAAAATAGATAGGTCATGGGGATGAGAAGTACAGCATAGGAAATATAGTCAGTAATATTGTAATAACGTTGTACGGTGATGATGTTGACTACACTTAACTGTGGCGAGCATTGAGTGATGTACAGAATTGTTGAATCAATATATTGCACTTCTGAAACTAATATAAAATTGTATTTTAATTATACTCCAATTAAAAACTGGTGGAGACAAGCCTGTGACAGGGACACTCCCATCTCTCAAGAAAAGGTATTTTCAAGGTATTGCTAATAAGATACAGAGCCAGGTTTCAAACCCAAGCCATACTGTACCCCATTATATCATGGCTATAATTTTGATGAGGCTGGGCTGGTCAATATATTTTCAATACTGTGTTCTCTAGAAACTACAGATGTCACAGATTGAGTCCTTGAGATAAATAAACCTTGGAATCCTAGTTAGTGGGAATATAGGCACTTAGATTTCAATTTCAGGGTCTCTTCGTTTACCTTTGCCAAATGCAGAGTCAGCATATTTGCATGATATTGTATTCCCAGGGGCCCCAACATGTTTGTGGTGAGGACCCAGTCTGTTCCTCATTAGAAGCTTTGCCATTGAATAGCTCAGAGAGGAGGTACAATCCAGAAGTTCCTACATGGGGAAGGGGTGGGGGTTGCTGACTGGCTCAAGCCACATGTGTCTCCTTCCCATTGGAAATGCTCTTGGGTCAGGTGTGGGGCTCCTGCTGGAGTATCTCCCCTGTAATCAATCTCTGCTGGGTTTTCAGTCTTCTTGTAAGTCATGAGCAGTCAGTGGGGTTCAGTTGTCATGGGAATCTGTCTTAAATGCTGACAAGGAGAGGAAGAAAATGCATCGAGCATGACATGCTACTTTAAAAATCTATGATTTGTGACGCTGAGACAACATGACGGACTTATTAAGAACACAGCAAGGGTTTGAAAATTATGTCCTGAACATCCTAGTCTTGTATCTGTAAATTCACAGACTTAGTGAACAAAAAGAATCATTGCATGTCTTTTTCAAAATAAAGTCATCTGAAAAAAAGTCTTGCCCAAACTGGTTTTTATAAACTAATACATCTAGAAGTGCATTGATTAAAATATTAAGCCCATAGCAGGACAAGTCAATAGCAGTATCTTCATGGGTGAGGATTGCTCAGTGGAGGCTGGGGCTTAGGTTAGGGCTCGTGTTTGTAAATGTGCTCGATGGGGTAAATGGGGCATTCGTGGCATTTGATAATTACTCCGGTTGCAAATCAGTGTCAGCAGCAGTGAAATTGAATTATCAATGGGCAGGAGAGAAAAAAATATATATAGGTGGAAAATAACTGACATAAACAAGTAATAGCCCACATGAGCATTAAAAAAAAAAAAAGACAGGGGCCCCCATCACAGAGGGTTTCTCCATCTGACACAGTCACTTACTTACTTTAGGAATCATCCAGCCATGTTCTTGATAAATTCAGGATGTTGCATACAGACAGTATCTTTATAATCAAGTCTACTGAATATTTATTGCTGAGTACAAGAAGTCCCAGGAAACCATAATCCAGAGTACATGCTGGATGATGAGGAACGGTAATTCACCTTACCTTCTTACAGTGACACAGTAGCCATCCAAAAAATGTTGTGCTTGGGGCAGAGGTAGCGCTTTGTATGGAGGACACGTAATCAGTCCAGATGATTCGATTCCTTTAGAATTTTCCTCTACCTGTTCTTATATCAGGTGAAGAGACTACATTTCTGGCTCATTGTTTGATGACAGATTTTTTTTAAGTTTATTTATTTATTTGAGAGAGTGGGGATAGGGAGAGGAGCTGAGAGAGAAAAAGAGAGAGAGAGAATGAGACTCCTCCCCCCCAACTTCCGCACTGATGCTGCAGAGCTGGACACTGGGCTCAGACTCACAAACCCATGAGATCATGACTGCAGCCTAAATCAAGGGTTGGACACTTAACTGACTGAACCACCCAGGCACCCCGATGAAGGATTTTGAAGTGAGGATGCTTATTGACAGTTGGTGTTCATATCCACAGAAGCCTAAATGAGATACAGAATTAAAGCAACCAATATCAAGTGAGGACTGGTTTGACAAATCAAGGTGATATGTGCATCTTTTCAGGTGACAAAACCAGAAAACCATTTGACTTAAACAAGTGATTGTTTAAGATTGTCTTGGAAAGAACATGAGCAGGGAAGGGGCAGAGAGAGAGAGGGAGACACAGAATCTGAAGCAGGGTCCAGGGTCTGAGCTGTCAGCACAGAGCCTGACACGGGGCTCAATCCCATGAACTGTGAGATCATGACCTGAGCAGAAGTCAGATGCTTAACCAACTAAGCCACACAGGTGCCCCAGGGCCTTGTCATCTATTACTTTGTATTGTTCAAGTTTATTCTACCTATTGTTAGACTTGTCCCTACAACAGTCAGGCTCCTCAAAGATTCTGAGTGTCTCTGGAGACATTCTGAGCTAGAATAGATTTGGGGTAGATTTTTCATCAGTTTATGGATGGCAGCTGAAGTCCTGACCATGGACGAAATCCTGCAGAGAGGAACGGTAAAAAGAAAGGAAGGCCAAGGTAGACACCAGAGAAATTTGGGTGATGGATGCCAGTGAGAATGTCAAATGGAAGAAGTATAAACTCTGTCCAGTCACAAAGATTGAAAAGCGATGAAGGGCAGATTGTGATGGCTTGAGGGGTACATTCCAGATAAAGGACCCCATTTCTCTTCCTTCCTGAGACACCCACGAATGCTGCTTCTGATGGCTCTTTCCTCCTAGGCAATACAGCTGGTGGTGGCTTCACTCACTCCACACAGGGGTACAGAGCATGTGGCACTGTGCTGGGCCTGGAGGTGCAGCAGCAAACAAGACAAACTCAGACTCAGACAAGGCTCACACACCAGCAGGAAAGATGGCCGCTGGACAGGCGATACTGGAGAACTGACGAGGGATAGTCTGGGACTTGCTGGCTGCACATCAAGTCTGTGACAGCCTGAAAGCAATGCAGAGGGGGTCCCAGCCCTTCTGCAGGAAGCTGCCTGCTCCCTGGCACCTTCCTGGCCTATGCTAGGGCAGTGCCACCTCTGCCCACACAGTAGGGAAATAATTCTGGGGTTATCAATGTATTAAATACAAACTCATTCTCAAGTGCCTTCTCCTCCCTTTGGGCCAAACCCTGACCTCAGTGGTGGTAGGGTGGGATGTGGCCTCTGACCCTGTACAGACATTTTAAAAGACTTGGAAGGTTATGTGAGCAGACACACCTTGTTGCTGAAAGGGCGTTGACGAGGTTCAAACTAGTATTCCTTACGGCAGTCCAGGTGCTCACCTGCCCGGGAGGGAGAGGCCCCTGATGGCTGAAGAGCAGACACAATGTATTAGCTTCCCATCGCAGCTGTAACAAATCACAAGTGTAGCTTAAAACAGCACAGATCTATCATCTTACAGTTCTGGAGGTAAGAAGTCCAAAATGGGTCTTACTGGGCTACAGTTTACCTATTGGCCAGCGTGAGTTCCTCCTGAAAGCTCTTGGAGAGAATCTGTTTCCTTGACTCTTACAGGTTCTAGAAGCCACCTGCATTCATTCCTTACTTTGCCACTTTCTTTTGTTTCCAGAGCCAATGGCCTGGCATCTTCAAATCCCTCTCTGACTCTGACCTCCTCGTCAGTCATCCCCTTCTCCTTCTCCTGCCTGCCCCATCCCGTCCTTCAGAAGAACCTTTGTGATCACGTTGGGCTCACCCACATATTCCAGGACAGTCTCCCCATCTCAAGATTCGTAATGGTATCTGCAAAGATGCGTTCGCCGTGTAAGGCAGCATATGCACAGGTTTTGGTAAATAGGATGTGGACATCTTTGGAGGGTTATTATGCCTCTCACACGAGGACTCTTTCATTAAGGGAGGAAAGGAGCTAGATTCCTGCACACAGATCTTCATCACACACCCACCTGGGCTAGGCGCTGTGCAGGGGGTACGCAAGGAGTGGGACCCCATCCTTGCCTGCACAGAGCTCCATGTAGTGAGGGGGACAGGACCAGGATGCGCACACCATGGCATGTCCTGACTGACGAAAGTGCTGAGGGGTTTGTCCACTCAGAGGTGAAAGGGGAGGCCTCCTTTCACCTGGTTGAGGTAAGTGCTGGGATAGAGGCACACAAAGCAGAGGAGCAGGGCGGCGATTCATGAAGCTGCACGAAATAGAGACCCTACAATGTGTGGGGACAGCACATGGGGGAGGCAGCAGTGTGTGGCCTGGGCACTGAAGAATGGGTACGATTCTAAGGGGGAGGATGTGGAAGCCAAGCCTGGAAGCAAGGAATGCTTTCTTCTTCAAAGAGACTGAAGGAGGGGGCTGGCTGACAGGGGAGCCTCACCTAACAGGGATCACACCACTCGGTTCAGGGTAACTGTCATGAGATGCCTTTGTCCGCTGCTTTGATGATATGGTACCATTTCTTTCTTCCTTCCTTCTTTCCTTCCTTCCTTCCTTCTTTCCTGCCTTCTTTCCTTCCTTCCTTCCTTCCTTCCTTCCTTCCTTCCTTCCTTCCTTCCTTCCTTCTTCTTTTTTTGTTTTGTTTGAGAGAGACAGAGCACAAGAAGGGGGTGGGCAGACAGGGAGACACAGAATCCGAAGCAGGCTCCAAGCTCTGAACTGTCAACACAGAGCCCGACATGGGGCTCAAACTCACAAACCAGGAGATCATGACCTAAGCCTAAGTCAGACGCTTAACAGACTGAACCACCCAGGTGCCCCTGCGGTAACATTTCTTAAGCATGTCCCCCACTCCACCCAGGGTCAATTGTCCTCTAGTGTCAGCTTTCTCTCTTGGCCCCTTTAGCTTTATCTTCCTTTTCCCTGTTACTTAAACCTCATGTCCTGGAACTCTATAGCCCCTTGGGTGACTGTGCTTACAGGTGGGATGCACTTCTGTGTTCAGACAGTCTGTGTTTGGAGAGGCCGGCTCACTGCTAGTCCATATTTGGCAAGAGGCATGGGTGGCAGGAGTGGGGAGCCTCCCTCACATCTGTAGCCAGACAGAGTTTCAGGAAGGCCCCATTACGTGTTACTTGCTTAACCCTTCGGTAGGTGAAGGTGCAAGGTGTGGATAAATCAGTAGAATCAAAAGGAAATGAGGAGTGCCTGGGTGGCTCAGTTGGATGAACGATCAACTCTTGATTTCAGCTCAGGTCTCATAGTTGTGAGATCGAGCCCCATGTCAGGCTCTGTGCTGGGTGTGAAGCCCTGCTTAAGTTACTCTCTTGGGGCGCCTAGGGGGCTCAGTTGGTTAGGTGTCCTACTTTTGATCTCAGCTCATGTCATGATCTCACAGTTTGTGGGTTTGAGCCCTACATCGGGCTCTGCACTGATGGGGATGGCGTGAAGCCTGCTTGTGATTCTGTCTCTCCTCTCTGCCCCTCCCCTGCTTGTGCACTCTTTCTCTTTCTCTCAAAATAAACTTAAAAAAAAAAGACCCTCTCTCTCCTTCTCTCTGCTCTTCTCCCCCACCCATGCTCTCTTCCTCTTTCTCAAAATTAAAGAAAAAAGAGAAATGATTATGAAAATAAGGCAAGGGAGGTATAACAACAAAAGAAGAAACCGGTTGTTAGGAATCTATGTTTATAACCTAGAGCTGTTCTGTCCATCACAGCAGCCACTAGTCACAAGTGCCTGTTTACATTTAAATAAATTAAAATTAAATAAAATGACAAATTCAGTTCCTCACTTGCATTAGCTGCATTTCAAGTGTCTGAACGCTGCCTGCGGCCAGCGGCTGTGTTACTGGACGGCAAATACGGAACATTTGCATCACCGTATGGACTTCTGTGGACAGCGCAGGACTGCAGGAACGCTCCAAACTCCCACCTCCTCACAAAACCCAAAGCTCCTGTCATGCTCTACCCTAGTGGTTTCCAAGGCAAGGGTACTGTCCATGGGGAGGCTTATGGGAGGTATGTGGAGGTGCCGCTGGCATTTAGTGGGTGGGGACCAGAGTGCCAGATGTTGAGACAAGACTCAGAACAGTGTCACACAATGCAAAATTGTCCTGTTTGCAGCAAGATGTTTCAAAGTAATGAAATGTCTCCAAAATGACCTAAGCTTAGAGCCCAACTCCATATTATATATAAACACTAACTAGTTTTTACCCTGTACCTGATTATCCAAGAACACAAAACACTAGTCCTCAAAATCAAGTCACCTTTTCAGAACATATACAGACAGCAACATTATGCTATTGAGTTGCCAGCACACTGGTATCTGTGCACTGTCAGGTTCACAGTGATTTTATGTAGGTGCAAGGCACTTACTAATGCATTAGAATTTCTGCAATGGCTGGGACATAATTATTTTATTGAAGGCCCTCTACTTCTTCCTGGAGTTAGGGTATTATTTTAATATTTAAAAATTATGAGTAAAGATTATATTATCTACAGATTTTATTACAAGAGAATAAAACGGCCACTAAGAAATATTTGTTGGGGCACCTAGATGGCTCAGTCAGTTGAGTGTTCAATGTTATGATCTTGTGTTTGTGGGTTCAAGCCCTGCATTGGGCTCTGTGCTAACAGCTTAGAACCTGGAGCCTGCTTTGGGTTTTATGTCTCCCTCTCTCTCTCTGCCCCTCCCCTGCTCATGTGCACTCTCTCTTTCTCCCTCGAAAGAAAGAAAGAAAGAAAGAAGAAAGAAAGAAAGAAAGAAAGAAAGAAAGAAAGAAAGAAAGGAAGAAAGGAAGAAAGAAAGAAAGAAAAAGACAGAAAGTCAGAAAGACAGACAGACAGACAGAAAGAAAGAAAGAAAGAAAGAAAGAAAGAAAGAAAGAAAGAAAGAAAGAAAGAAAGAAAGAAAGAAAGATTTGTATGTACAAGGGACTTTGGTTTGATAGAATGGAGAATCCTCAGGGATGGGCCCCCTGCTAACACCCACTCACTCACTCACCTCCCCTACTTTCCCTCTTCCCTCTGCTCCCACCACCTCCTCTGGTGCTCTCTCCAGCACAGCAAACAGACTTTTGTTTCAGGTCTTTGCTCCCTCTCTCCACCTGGCCTAGAACATTCTTTCCATGGGTCTCCATCACTCCCTACATTTAGGTGTCAGTTCAGAAGTCAGAGCAGCCTTCCCTGACGCCCCTGTCTGTAGTGACACCCCGCTTCGCCCTCACCTACCCACCCTGTGTCTCAGGGTTTGCTTACTGTCTGTCCGTGCTGCCTCCTGATTTCATCTCATTCACCACTGAACCCGACACCCTGTTGAGGCTCCGTGAATCACCCCTGAAGGAAGGAAGGAAACTTAAATTCCTTAAAGAACTCAGGGCACTGAGAACATCTAGCTGGGATACGCTTGAGGATTATTTTCTCAAAACTGGGAAAACCGTTTTCTAGAAATTTGAAATGCATTAAAAATTATGACTTTTACCATGATCAATTTCTCTTGCTTGTTAGACTAAGCAACTCAATTTTCGGAGTTGCTTGCTCTCCTTGGGATATATCTCCAGTGATACTGCAAAGAGAGCTTCAGGTTTTGATATGTTGGACCCCAGGAGTTGGAACTCACTGCTTACAACCTGCAGTTCCCCACAGACGCTTCCTCTTCACCACAGCCAGTGCCAACTGGTTGTCACAGCATTCATTAAACTGCAAGAATAAAGGCATTGCCTGTCATTTTCTATATTGGTTGCCTTCATGTTATGGACCCATCTCCATGGAGAAATCCCGTACATAAAGTGAAAACCAATGCCTGGTAATGTTACAAAAGCTCAATCGAGGTATTACTAAGAGGAGAAATTGCAGCACACTGAATGTGAACCCTGCTGCATGTGTCATATTTTTATTATTATTGTTTTTTAATAGTTTATTGTCAAGTTGGTTTCCATATAACACACAGTGCTCATCCCCACAAGTGCCCTCCTCCATGCACATGTCATATTTTATAAATGCCTGGAGATGGCGTGTACTACCATCTTTATCTTTCTAAATCATACTTCCACTTCCTGGACCCCGAAAACATATTTGACAATTAAAAAATGGTCACATCAGCGGTGCCTGGGTGGCTCAGTCAGTTAAGCATCCAACTCTGACTCAGGTCATGATCTCACCATTTGTAAGTTCAAGCCCTGCATCAGGCTCTGTGTTGACAGCTCAGAGCCTGGAGCCTGCTTCGGATTCTGTGTCTCCTTCTCTCTGCCCCTCCCTTCCTTGCACTCTGTCTCTCTGTCTTTCTCTCAAAAATAAACAAACATCTTAAAAAATGGTCACATCATTTTATGGATACAATCCTAATTATTACTATATCCAGGCGATTGACTATTAACTGCTGCAAAATAAGAGAAATATATTGGCCACTACATCCATACATAAGGATAAAACTTTAGTTGTATTTTAGATATTCCCAGATGTCAGGCACACAAACTGTATTAGGCAAACTTTATTTTAAGAAATATGTTTTTAGTAAAGTGAGCATAATGAAATATAAAATAAAGTAAAAAACCAGTGGTCTTGCTGTTCTCCAGCAGAGGAATAAAAGACTTTGGAAAGATAAGATTTTATCCCAGCATTCCAAAGGTCAACTCACTGGGCTTCTGTTAAACTAGAATTGTCAAGAATTCCAGAGAAAGCCTCTGGAAGCTCTTTCCAGAAACAAATGGTGGACAGAGTTAGCAAAATACATAGGCCACCCCTCATTAACCTGATGAGAAATAGGTATATTCTAGTTATATTTTTATGGTAGAGCTAACAGGATTTCCTGACCTATTGAGGATGTGACATCTACAAAGAAAAGAGAAATCAATTGTTTTGGTCTCAGGTGTTTTTTTTTCCTGCCATTATAACTTTAGAGCCATATTAGTTATGATTTCTGATTTGTATTGGAATTCTCAGTTTGAAGAAGCAAAAGGACATTCATTTTTGGGAACACCCCTAAAAAAGTTAGAGTCTGGCTCCTGGTGGTAATGTCTCAGTGAGCCCAGAAGGTTCTCACACATACTATCTAGTGTAGAGGCGATCCTTAGGCTTTCCAAAAGATTTGTTCATCAGATGTACAGCTAGAGGCTACATTTCTTGAGTTTCAACCATATCTTTTCTGAAATGTAAACTCCAACTGGACCTGAAATCGGACTCCTTCAAAAAATCTGCCTTTTATCAATAGGGCCCCAACATCAGCAAGCTTCTGTTTTTAGCACCAGAGCATCCTGTGGTTTTAAAACAATACCATACAATGAGAAAAGTACAGTATCCTCAATAAATGCTGCTGGGGAAATTAGACAGCCACATGCAAAAGAATGAAACTGGACTACTACCTTACACCAGACCCAAAAAACTAACTCAAAATGGAGTAAGTCTTTAATGTAAGACCTGAAACCATAGAAATCCTAGAAGAAAACATAGGTCGTAAGCTCCCTGACATTGGTCTTGGTGATGATTTTTTGGATTTGACACCAGAGGCAAAAATTAAAAAGTGGGACTACATCAAACTAAAAAGCTAATGCACAGCAAAGGAAACAATCAACAAGATGAAAAGGCAACATATAGAATGGGAGAAAATATTTGCAAATTGATATCTAATTAGGAATTAATATCCAAAAAATACAGAACTTCTACAACTCAATAGCAAACAACAACAACAACAACAAAACAGTCTGACTAAAATAGGCAGAGGACCTGAATAGACATTTTACCAAAGAAGACATACAGATGGCCAACAGGCACATGAGAAGAGTCTCAATATCACTAGTTATCAGGGAAATGCAATTAAAACCATAATGAACTATCACCTCACACCTCTTAGACTGGCTATTATCAAAAAGACAAGAGATAAAAAAATGTTAGCAAGGATGTGGAGAAAGAGAACCCCTGTGTATTGTTGGTGGGAATGGAAATTGGTGAAGCCATTATGAAAAACAGTATGGAGGTTTCTCGAAAAATTAAAACTACAATAGGATCCAACAATCCCACTTCTGGGTATTTGTCTGAAAGCAACAAAAACACTAACTTGAAAAGATGTATTCACCTCCATGTTCATTGTAGCATTATTTATAAGAGCCAAGATATGGAAACAACTTAAGTGTCTATTAATGGAGGAATGGATGAAGAAAATGTGATATATATGTATATATTTATATATAACCCACACACATATACACAATGGAATATTATTTGGTCATGAAAAAAAAGAATGAAATCTTGCTTTTTCCAACAACACGGATGGACCTTGAGGACATTATGCTAAGTGAAATAAGTCAGACAGAGAAAGGCAAATACCATGTGATCTCATTTATATGTGGAATCTAAAAATTCCAAAATCTCATTGATACAGAGAACAGATTGGTGGTATGTACAGCCTACCAGCTATAGTTAATCCTACTATATTGCATATTTGAAAGTTACTGAGAGTAGATCTTGAAAGTTCTCATCACAAGAAAAAAATTTTGTAACTGTGTGGTGATGGATGTTAACTAGATGTATTGTGATCATTTTGCAACATACACAAGTATCAAATCATTATGTTTTTCTCCTGAAACTAATATAAGTCAATTATAACTTGATTTTAAAAACTGTAAAAAATATAAAAAATTAAAAACAGAATCCCACCCAGAAGAGATGTAGACACAACTCACCTGAGGAATTGTCCCAGACTCTGCACCAAGCCCTTCCACACATAACCTCACTGACTCCAACCTACAAGGCCTGCATTACCATCCCAAGCGACACACTGGAGAACAGGCTTCAGTTTAAGCAACTTGCCTACAGTCACCCAACTTGTTGATACAGCCAGGATTTAAAGTCAGATGGTTTCATCCAAAGCTCTTTGATGTTCACCATCTCAGTACTCTGCCTCTTAACATAACCTAACACTTGCCAAATGACAGTCGCATTCTGTCCTCTGGAACAGTAACATCTCCCTGTGGAAAAACCCATGTAAGAGGGACCAGGACTATCTCTTCCAGTTTCTATAGTTTACCAACCCAGGGCATTCATCTTGCCTGGACTGAACTTCAGCCAGTTCATTTTCAGCCAAGTCTCCAATTTAAGCAGCCAGTGGGTAAAATACAAAACCCAACCCTGTTGGAACCAGATGAAAAAGAAAATACAGGCTGGGAATTCTTGGCATGATGATGAAGCAGGAGGTCCAGGTCCCTTGCTGGTGTTTTAAATGGTCTCCTATTGACATCGAACTGGGAGCATCCCTCTGGCAGGAGACAGAGGGGCAGCATCCTCTCAGTGGATGGGCAATCACCACAAACCACCTTTTGGGTTTTCAGAGAGAAGAATATATTTGCCGGAGCCAAAACCAAACAGAGCTCTATCCACTCTACCTCAATACCCAAAATTGAATAGTACTTGGCGGTGGTACAAGGAGCACAATAAATATTAAGTGAGCCAAACTCAATTCGATTGACCATAGGGCTTGAGTGGGAAACCATAAATAATTGATTGAAATGGTTCTGCTCATCCCTTGTGTCTATCCTGCGCCCACAGCTAGCCTTCTCTTTATCGATCCTTTCCACCTTCTCGGTCCACGGGCACCAGGAGTGCTGCAAGCCCACTAAGCCTAAGGAAGCTCACTTGGGATGGTGTGTGGACAGAACATTCAGTCCTTTGTCCCCTCTCACCTTGGAAGCAAGGGTCAGTCAGGATCCAGAACAGATGTCCCCCTCTCCCGGTGTGGGGGGCAGCCCGCAGATTCTGTTGGGAGGGGGGCAAGGAAGAGGGGAGAGTTTAGAGAAAGGGAGAATAGAGGAAGGCAGGGTGGAAACACTAAAAAAGAAGTGAGGATGGAAAGGGCTGAATGGGAAGGACCCCAGCAGAAACCCAGGAAGCCCCTCTAGCATTTGTCCAAACAACGCTGTTCTGCCTTCCTACTCTTTCTTCAAGACCTTAGAGAATGGTATAACAGGTATGAAGACAGATGCCTGGGGAGTCTTTTTAACCTATCTATTGAACCCCAATGGGACTGAACCCTGTTTACTTGGAACCCCAATGCTTTCTTTCACAGAACCACTAATAGGCACCTGCCACCACCTGTGCACAGGTGTGTGCCCTCCCAGCCTACCCCCACCCCCCTCAATCTGAAAGACTGTCAAGGGCAGAAAATTGTCTCTAATAGGGCTTTATAGCCCTTGCCCTTAATATGTTTCCTGCCTTATGGCTGTTACTTCATAAATTATAAATAGAAAACTTAAATCCCATAAAAGCCAGATCACTGGGCAGACACAGAATACATCCTGTGTTATTGCATGTACAGAAAGTTCCAAAATGGACAAAACTAATTGGAAGACGGGAGTCAGGATTTTGAGTAAGGGCAATAAATGGGATGTGGTATGAGGGGCCTCTGAAGAATGGTGGTGTTCTATAGCTTGATCTTGGTGGCACCTGTCTTGTGTTTCCTTTGAGAAAATTATTGTACACTTGTGACTTGTGCACTTTTCTGTATGTCCGTCATGTGTGCTTCAATACAAAGTTTACTAAAAGAAAAAAGAAAAATCAAGTAATTAGCTACTCCAGAGAGACCCTATCAAAAGAAATTGATGTGGATGAGAGATTCAAATTATACAACAAGCTTTCTTTTGCTGAGTATGAATTGAAATAGCTTGCAAATTATGACATTCCTCACCAGCATCTCCTAAACATAATTACTCACTAGCCTATCTTATTACACTGCTGATCGATAATTGATCCTTCACAGGTCAACAAAAAGCATCCATACGTAGGTACAAATCACAATCAAATTAAGGAACTCTACAGTACCATGTTTTATATAATTGATTCCCCAAAACGTTGTTACACTGAACGCGAACAAAAAGACTTCTCTGCATCAGTAGGCTTTCAGGATGTCAGACTGAAAAGTGAATTGTGCCTCTGATTAATTGATTTTAATAATAATAATTTTATTTATGTAGAGACTCGGCCGAGGTATTCAGGGAGCTGTAAAGCAACCCATAACCCATGATTAAAGCATTATACAAGCAATATATAACAAGCCTCCCTCCTAAAGTAAAACAAAGGGAAGAGATGGATGGGGCTGAGATATGAAGTTGCAGGAGAGGGAACAGGCCATAGATTCAGTGTGGAAAGGGTGATAAATGCTTCATTAGGGAAAGAGGGGTGTTTCCTGGGTTTGGCGAAAGAGTGTAATTTAACAGTTGGATTGAAATAGTGGCCCATGGGGAGTGCGTCCTAGCCCTGCAGAGATGTGTGCACTTCCTCCTCCATGAGCCTGATGGAGGGAATGCAGATAATAATCACATCTTTCCTGCCAACTGCATCCTATGAGCAGGATTTTTCATAATGACCCAAATAGCAGAAGTTAAGGAAATATGTATAAATTATTCCTCACTTCTTGACATCGGCAAAAGCTCTAGGTAATGTTCTTTTTATCAGAAAGTCCTAAACTAAGTCCTGGAAAATATAAATGGGAAAGGGACTCTGACAGTGCCCGAGTGTCAAAGTTCTGAGAGAACCACAACAGGAGCTGGGAATTAGGAATAACTAATTCGTTCCTCTGCAACCCCTTCCCCATCCCCAGCCTTGCTTCTTTCCCTGCCTGGCCAGTGCAGCCTCCCCCGCCAGGCACCTGACCTCTCCCCACCCCACGGCTTCTCCGTTAGGCTTTTTCGTTTCTGGCTTTCTTTTACTGTGACTTCAACCATGGGTGGACATTTAAAAAGTAGTGGAAAGCAGAGAAAGGTATAAAAAGTAGAAAATATTTTTCTCAAGTCCAACCACCCAAAGGCAGCTGGTTTTGAGATTTTCTGACTGTATTCAAGTGTGTGTGTGTGTGTGTGCGCGCGCGCGCACGCATGTGTGTGTGCCTGTGTGTGTGTGTTTCTGTGCATGTGTGTGTGTGTGTGTGACATGTATACGAGAAAAATGGCTCTGTGGATATGTAAATTGTCAGTCATTATTTCTAGGTGGTGGGATGGTAGTTGATTTTCACTTTTATTTCTATGTATTTTTAATGCTTTTATATTTATGTATTTATTTTTTTTGAGAGAGAGAGAGCAAGCTGGGGAGGGGTGGAGAGAGAGTGGGAGACCTAAATCCCAAGCAGGCTCTGCACTGTCAGCACAGAGCCCGATGTAGGGCTGTGGCTCCCAAATGGTGTGATCATGACCTGAGCTGGAACCAACAGTGGGACGCTCAACCAACTGAGCCACCTGGGTGCCCCTTATTTCTATATTTTTATATAATATTAAGAGAAATTATATGTGGCCATCTTTTAATTAAAATCAGTGAAAAAATAATAAAGTCAAATAGGTGAAGTGGGTGACTTCTCTGTTGAGGTTTCTCACCTGATATGAAATGTTACATAGTCCATCTTTTTAAGATGTAATGACATAATAAAATATGACATCCAGAAAGATAACATTTTTAAACACAAGCTGATGGTCTAGTTCTGCTCCATTCTGGGTTACGAGTCTATTTCGCATTTAGTTTGGCCATGAATAACAGGAAAAGAGAGTCATTGTAGGAAAAGAAAAAGTAATTAACAAAAACCACAAGTGAAGAGATGGAAGATTGGAAATGACGTAGCCTCACTAGCAAGGTGGGGTGTGCAGTTTAAATAGAAAGAATGAGATTACCAAAGGGAATTTTCCTCCAGCCAGAGCCAGGGCAGGAAATTCCCTGTGGCTCAATTAATTTCACCTACTCCCTGGACAACTAAAATAAAACCTTTGTTTTATGCTAGGTAGATACAGTGACTAATATGTACCCAATAGATTATGATTTCGTCTGTAATGTAAAATTTTTTAATCCATCTTTTGTTTTGTGTTATTATTATCTAGGTTGGCTATTTAATCATGGGCCTTTGTTGGATGAAAGCTGGAAAGATGTGCTGGCTGGGGAGGAAGGGGAGCCAGAGTTTACTGGGAATCCTTGGGCAATGAGTGATTGATTAGTGGGTGAGGAGTCAAGTGAGAGCTAGTGCCCTGGATTGAATAAAAGAGCTTCCATTATTCAGTGAGTGCTAGGGAAGGATGGGGAGAGACTGTATGGAAGGCTGCCATGAGTCTAAGAGAAAAGCAACTTTCTGGGAAAAAAGCAGACATTAGGGCAAAGAAGGCAACCGTATTCTACCCACGGAGCAAAAAATTGACATTACAGAGGACAGAGGATAAGAAATGAGTCTAGAGAGAGACAGTTTGGAGAATGTTAACACTATACGTATTTTGCTCTTGTGGGTCTATGTCTCCTTTAGTATTTGCCCTTGTCTTGATTGCTGATTACATAATCACCAATTTTACAGATTGTAATGTTGAAGACGAGAGATTTTTTTAAAAAGCCTGTGACTGACGCTACAGGATTGCTCAGTGTTATCTCTTTGCACGTTTGTGTTTTCCTGCAATACGTGACGTGTAAGACTATTATGGAAGAAAGACAACAGCAGAGAATAGAAGCCTTCTCTGTCACTCCAAGTGAGGTAACAGCTGAGTCAAACCTGGGGTTATCAGACCACAAACTGAAGTCTGATTCTTGGATTACTCTGTTGTGATAGGATTGTCTTTCTCTGAACAGTGTTTATCAAACTGTAGGGTGGGAATCATCATTTAGTTGTGAAATCAGTTGGGTGGATTACTCAGCATTTTTACAAAATTAAAGAAATAGAATAGAAAATCTCAGAATGCCTAGCATGTAGTCAGGGTAAGTACCTTTCCATTAACAACTGTCATTTCACACACACACACACACACACACACACACACACACACACTCTCTCTCTCTCTCTCTCTCTATTTTATGTGGTCGGAGTTAAAAAAAAAAAAAAACAACTTTGGGGCACCTGGGTGGCTCAGTCGGTTAAGCGTTTGACTTCGGCTCAGGTCATGATCTCATGGTTCGTGGGTTCGAGCCCCGTGTTGGGCTCTGTGCTGACAGCTAGCTCAGAGCCTGGAGTCTGTTTCAGATTCTGTATCTCCCTCTCTATCTGACCTTCCCCTGCTCACTCTGTCTCTCTCAGAAATAAATTTAAAAAAAAAAAATTTTTTTTAAGCTTCAAAACCACTACCAGCTACTATCATAGAGTTTAAAAGTTTGGAAGCATTAAAATCCCAATTCTTTAGAAAAGTGTACTTTATTATAATAATTTTTCACCAGGATTTTATAGCAAGGAAAGCTCAGGCTTGGGTTGTTTCAAACTAGACTAAACAAGATATTCTCAGAAAGTGCACCTAAACTAGCCAGTTAAATCTTTTAGTAAACTGAGTGAGGGTGAATGTATCTGTGTGTGAGTCGTTATTTGACTTAACATATGTTCCCTTTTGAAGCCCAAACACATTAAATCCACATATGTTCATCTTGTGGCAATTTAGGATAATACACGGGAGGCTGGTGGATCAGAGAATTCAAAATACTAGATAAGAAAAATATCATTTGTATTTGTTTTGGAATATGACACTTGAGTTTTCTTACTAGATTTACTTCACTACATCCATTTCCTATATAGTCATGATAAAATGAGTTTCCTCTTCTGAAGAGCGACTCTAACAGTAGAGGTAAGTAAATAGGTGACTCAGAAACCGAATGATTGAAAGTTGCTATGTTGAGGTTAAACTTTGTCTCATATAATCTATGAAGTAGCTATTTTATAAGAGATTTTGCAGCTGACACAGTTCACATTTATGATATATATATATGATATATATATCACATCTATGACATATATTATATATATTTATATATTTGAGGAATATTTCTTCTATTACATAGTTAGTATTTGTCTTAGAGAACCATATAATTTGTCTAAGCAAGTTTGAGTCCTGTTGAAGATGAATTTGTCTTAGAAACACCAAACAATGTTTTTATTATTAGGAAGTTGTATGCCTAAGTCTGCCTTGTACAGTGAGTAGAGGGTGGAGAGCATTGTATCTCAGTATTCATGTACATACTCACCTGAATTGATCTGCACAAACTCCCAACCCCTGCCACTTTCTTAGGATAGAACCCAAGAATTTGTTGTAGAATGAGTTCACAGTGACCTCGATGTAAGAAAATCAATTACTTAAGCAATCATGTATTTTTAAAAATTTTTTAATGTTTATTTATTTTTGAGAGACAGAGAGAGAGGGCATGAGCTGAGGAGGGGTAGAGAAAGAAGGAGATACAGAATCCAAAGCAGGCTCCGGGTTCTGAGCTGTTAGCACAGAGCCCAAGATGGGGCTCAAACTCACGAGCCGTGAGATCATGACCTGAGCTGAAATCACACGCTTAACTGACTGAGCCACCCAGGCGCCCCAAGTAATCATGTATTTTAATTTTATTTTAAGATACTTAAAAAAAATCTGTACTTAAAATTCCCTGGAAAAAACAAAACAAAAAAAGGAAGCAGTCAGTGAGGAGGAGATGGAAGTGAGTGATGAGGAGGCATTGAGGAGGAGAAAAAGCAGGGGAAAAAATAATCAGTTGCAAGGGTTTGGCACCAAACTCATAAGGAAGCATATTTAAATTTTTTTCTTTGACAGCATTGCTAACTGAAATCCCAGGCAATCAGGCTCCTATAAAGTCACATTTTAAGAGCTTACACTAACAGATTGAAGTGAGGTTGTTGCAGTTTGAATTTTCATTCGCTGAAAACTTATCTTTCAGTCTATTTCTCACTTAACTGTTGGAGCTATGTAGTACTCTCTTTAATAATTGGCAATCAGATTTCTTCAAAAGGAAAAAAAAATCCCATGCAAAATGATCTTTTTTTTAAAAAAATAAAAAAGTTGCTGATTAAAGAGCACTAGTTCTTGGTAAGAGTGCTGTAGATCACTGGGCTGCACGCATCTTTATTCATGAACACCCTTTGAAATTCAGTTTTGCATGTATTTAATGCATTTTTCCTTCAAAATGAATGAAGTTCTTTAAAAAATGAGAATAAATACCCCACATTTAGTCTCTGAAACAATTAAAATAGTTAAAAGTGATTGTCCTTGAAAAACCTCTTTGCTTAGGAAAACTTATTGGCTATCCTCTAAAAGTCACTCTGCAAGTTTTCGACATAGGAAACACAGTCTCTCTCAACACCCCTAGCAACTGACAAGCTGATATTAAAATTCATTTGGAAATGCAGGGGACTCAGAAAAGCCAAAACAATGTTAAAGAGAAGAGGAAAGTTGGAGGACACAGGACATACACGTATACAATTTCAGAACTTACTGCAAAGCTACAATAATGAAGACTAGCATACAATTAGCATATGTTTAGACATAGAGATCAATGAATAGGAGTGAGAGTTGAGAAACTCACACATTAATGGTCAACTGCTTTTTGACAAGGGTGCCAAGAGAATTCACTGGGGAAAGAATAGTCTTCTCAACAAATAATGCTGACACTACTGAATATCCATGTGCAAAAAAAAAAAAAATGAAGTCTGACCCCTACTCCACACTGTGTACAAAAATTGATCCAAAATTTATCCTAGACCTAGACAGAAGAGCAAAAACTATGAAGATCTTAAAGGAAAGTATTGAGGCAAATGTCTGTGACCTTGAATTGGGCAGTCATTGCTTAAGTGTGACACCAAAAGGACAAATAACAAAAGAAAAAATAGGCTCATTGAATGTCATGAAAATTGAAAATTTTGTGCTTCAGGGAATAGAATCAAGAAAGTGAAACTGCAACTCACAAAATGGGAGAAAATATTTGCAGATCATGAATCTGATAAGGCTTTGAAATCCAGAGTAGGCAAAGACCACTCACAACTCAAGAATAAAATAAAATAACCTGATTTTAAAACGAGCAAAGGATTTGAATAGACAGTTCTCCAAAGATATATAAATGGTCAGTAAGTGCAGGAAAAGATTCTCAGCATCATCCTCATTGGGTAAATGTGCATCAGAACCACAATGCACTACCACTTTACAGATGTTATGATCACAATCACAAGTGTTGGTGAAGATGTGGAGAAACTGGAATGCTCACATATCACTGGTAGGAATGTAAAATGGTTCGGCTACTTTAGAAAATATTTTGGAAGTTCCTCAGAATGTAAACAATAGTTACAATATGTCCCAGTATTGGACTCCTAGGCCTAGACTCAAGGGAGTTGAAAATATATATCCACATTTGTGTTCATAGCACCATTATTCATAAAAGGCAGAAACTAGAATCAACCCAAATGTGCATTCCATGGATACACAAACAGTATATCCATACAATGGTGTATCATTCAGCTCTGAAAAGAAATGGAGTGCTGATACATTCTACCACATAAATCAACCTTGAAAGAAGCCAACTATAGAGGCCACCTGTTACATGATTCTGTTTATATGGAATGTCCAGACTAGGCACATCCACAGAAACAGAAAGGAGATTAGTACTAGGCAGGGGCTGGGGGTAGGAGAGAATGGAGTGTGACTGCTAACAGGTAAGGGATTTCCTTGAAGGGACAAAAATATAGAATTAGATCCTCATGATGATGTATACTAATACCACTAAATTGTTTACTATGAAAAGATGATTTTTATGGAATGTGAGCTATAATAATGAAAAACAAAACCCAAAACAGACCTTTAAGGGGACAATTGAGGAAATTTGGACATAGTCCAAATATTAGGTAATATTGGGCAATAATTTCTAATTTTCTCAGGGTGAGAATGATATTATGGCTATAAAAGAAAACTGTTATTTTTTTAACCAATGAATTTGGAAATATTTAGGGATAAAGTTTATGATGTTTGCAACTTATTTTCATATATATAAATGCACATTTTAATGTTTATTAATTTTGAGAGAGAGAGAGAGAGAGATGGAGTGTGAGTGGGAGAGGAGCAGAGAGAGAGGGAGACACAGAATCCGGAACAGGCTCCAGGCCTGAGCTGTCAGCACGGAGTCCCATTCAGTGCTCTAACTCATGAGCCATGAGATGATGACCTGAACCGAGATCAGATTCTTAACTGACAGAGCCACCCAGGCGCCTCTACAACTTATTTTCAAATGGCTCAGCAAAAGAGAAATATTTTTATGTATGTAGAAATAAGGCAAAGTTAGCAAAATATTAACAATGGTGCAATCTAGGTGGTGTGCCCTGTACTCTTCTTTTGACTTTATTTGAAAACTTTCATAAAAGAGAGTTGAGGAAGAAGAGAAAAAACACAAGCTCCCCCAAATTTCATCATCTGTCACATCATCAGTACGAGTCTTGTCTCCTTTATGGGTTGGTTGTGAGATTATCAAGAGTTAATCTGTAAAATGCTACACAGCTTTTAATGGTTTCTGTTTTACAAGTCTGCATTTTGAGAGATTGCTGTATCCATCACCAATGAATTGTGACAACTGCAATCTGATAAGTCAATTATCTACCCTCGTTCTTTTATTTCATAAGCTTAAGGCATGCTTTACTTTTCTATTCAAATTCTTCTTAGAAAAATTTCAGGGCTGTTTAGGGTAAGATGATGAATAATTGGTGCTAATTATTTTGATGGCTAACTTTATTTTTCAAGCTCCTGGAAAAAAAAAATCATCAGGGCAGTCTTTAGAGAGTGAAAACAGAAACATTAGGCTCACCTGGAAACTCATATCATGAGATTCTTGAGAGGAACAGCACATAAGTGAATATTAGACATCTTATAAATAGGATCGACTAGCCGACTGAGTCAGGAACTAGTGAGGATAAAACTTATTGTGCCTTTGTGTTAGTAACCTGTGTGAACAGACATGTTGCTTTGAATTGCTGTTGCTTGGGAGCACCTGGGTGGCTCAGTTGGTTAAGCTCAGGTCATGATCTCACGGTTCATGGGTTCTAGCCCCTCATCGGACTCTGTGCTGACAGCTGAGAGCCTGGAGCCTGTTTCAGATTCTGTGTCTCTCTCTCTCTGCCCTCCCCTGCTTGTGTTGTCTCTTGAAAATAAGTAAACATTAACAAAATTTTTTTAAATGAATTGCTGTTGTTTTGTGTGTCTATACACTTGCCCTCACTGGATTTTCAAAGGATAGTGGCAACTTGTTCCTCTATTTCTATTGCATTGCATTTTTCTTCCTTTACCACCTTGAAGTTGGTGCTTTGCTGAATGCAATTACTCCACTATGGTTGATCAAACATGAGGGCGTATGATGATACAATGTCACTGTGGCCTCCCTTCCCCCCTCTTGACTAGCGGCCTGCTGTGATTTCCTTTTTGTGAAAGAATTCTGTCCAATTCCTCCTGTGGGGTGGCCAGGCCTCTCAGATTTCCCTTTGGTTCAGTGACTAAGTGTCCCAGTGAGACACTGAGCAGTCAGAGATGACACTGCAAGGCAGGACTTGAGCAACATTAGGTTCTTTCTAAGCTTCTGTCGATCATCTCTCCTTCCTGGGGTGTGTTTTTATTCTTTCTTTCCATTCCTGAGACATACTCACAGGACAGGATCTGAAACTCATGCAAATAAGATACAAAGAATTGATGAGATTTAAAATGTCTCCTTTCCTTAGATTAATTGCAACTCAACCTAGCAAAGTCTTAAACTAAGGAGTGAAACTCAAACCATGGAATTTCTGATATTATCTTGCAAGAGGAGAAAGCATTTTCTGGCCAGCTTAGTTTCTTTGCCCATCTCAGCACACTTCTTAACTTACATCTAAAGCCAGCATGCTCCCAGGAAGCCACTAGTTCGTATCTGAAGTTGGCATTAATTGTTGCCTGCTTGGTGACAACTTGATATTTATCTGAAATGAAGTGGTAATTTCATTTCCTATTCCTTGTACAAAGCTGCCCAATGCACAAACTTCACCTAACAGATTTCCACCAATAATTATCACTCTGTACGATATCAGACACAGGGGACTGAATAGCCTGGAGGAAAGAACCTCTCTCCCTTGAGTGCTTCCTTTAGCAAAAAGTTGACACATTCTTTGGCAGGGAAGGCCAAGGGAAAGGAGAGAAAAAACTTAATATGCAACTTTCCAACCTGGGCTGGGGATACCTTGGGTAAACATTGGGATTCACCAAAATTTGATTTTCTAATCACCTTGAGAAAGCAGCTTATAATTTTAACATGAAATTTAGAGATGCTCTTGCAAGGAGAAACCGGCTGCACAAGTGTTGTCTTTTTGATTTACAGCTGCAAAAGCAGACCCTGCATGTATTTTAGATGATGTGATCATATCTTATCCAACTCTACAGCTCTCATGTGAACTCTGTGTAGATCATTTACTGACTCTACTGATAGTAAAGACATCAGCATATGGACATTTCTTTTTTGGGGGGAGCATAACAGAGACAGACACTGTATGCAGCTGTAAAAGCTGAAATATTTTTGTCAATCATCCAGAATAACTGGAACCATTGTAAAAGTTAATTTGGATCTAGGTAATAGAAGTATTTGAAATCAGAGAATTGAAGTCATTGGTTCAAAGTACCAAATAGCATGAATAGTTCCTGAAAGTTTCTGTGTCTGAAAGATACTACTTTTTAAAAGAAAACCCACCTCTGAATAGTTATTAAATCACAATAACATGGAAACTTCCCAGGCTAATTTCTTCCAAATAATAGTAATGATTTACGTACATACAGTGTTTTAACCTGTATAAGGCAAGATAGTGCAGTGATTAAGAATACTGACATTGCTAATTACTACCTATGTGACCTTAGATAAGTTTCTTAGGCTTCTGTGCCTTGTATTTTTTTTCATTTCTAAAATGGGAATATGAGTAAGATCTATTTCCTAAGATTGTTGTGTTTGACAAGTATGTTGAACAGTTAATGTGCTTACAATAGTGTCTGACACAGAGTAAGGCTTTTCTTAACTGTTAGCTCTTAATATTATTTTCTTTTTCATCCCCTACATTCCTTTGTTATTCACAACAAGCATTGCAGCATTAAAATATATTGGTGTGGTAGCCAGTGATAGACCTAATTTAGGAAGAGAGATAATTTATTGATTTATGGAACCCAAGGGGATTGAATACCCTGAACTGTGGGAAGATCCCAGATGTATCTCACTTTCAGGACATCTGGAATCAGGATGTGAATGCCCCCAGGACATGTTCTTGTTTTTTATTCCTGTCCCTCTCTGGGATAAGCATAAAAATCTTTCTTATACCTCTCACTGCAGACTGGTTTTCTTCCCATGGAATGTAACAGCTTCCAATTTCAAGTTAGGCTTACCTCTAACAGCCTCTAACTCTGATTAATAGTTGACTGCTTCTTTATGTCTTTCCAAGTTTGAAATCATGGAGAAGGATCCTGATTCCTAGAGATTTATAGGGACCAGTAGATTGAGGCCAGAAAGTAGAGTTTTATAAAAATATGATGATCTTTTTAGATATTTCCATTATGATGGAGTCAGGGGATGGGAGGTGGATAGAGGCAAGTTCAAGAACATCAGAGTCAGGGAGAGTGAGAAGTTGATATGCACTATGCCAAGAAAGATTTTTCAAATTTTGTTGTTGTTATAAGTCACATATCGTCAATTCATCCCCTTAAGGTGTACAATTTGGTGTTTTTTAATATTCACAGAGTTGTGTAACCATCACTGCTGTCTAATTCCAGAACACTGTTCTCACCTCCCAAAGAATCCCTTCACCCATGAGCACTTGCTCCTCATTCCCCTCTTTCCTACCCCTACCAATTACTAATCCCCTCTCTGTCTATATGAATGTGGCTATTCTGGACATTCATATAAATTCACATAAATTCATATAAATTCATATCAATGTAATCATACAATGTATAGCCTTTTGTGTCAGGCTTCTTTCACTCAGCATAATGTTTTTAAGGTTCTTCCATGTTGTAGCATGGATCAGTACTTTATTCCTTTTAGTAGTCTGATGATAGTCCATTGAATGGATATACCATATTTTGTTTATCCACTTGGCAGTTGATAGACTTTAGGGTTTATTCCACTTTTGGGCTATTATAAATAATGTTGCTGTGAACACATGGACAAGTTTTTGTGTGAACATATGTTTTCATCCCTCTTCATTCTATACCTAGGAATTTAATTACTGAGACAAATAACAGTTCTGTTTAATATTTTGAAGAACTGCCAAACTGTTTCCCAAAGCACTGAATCGTTTTTTACATTCTCCCCACCAGCAATATATGGGGTTCCAGTTTCTCCACATCTTCAACACTTTTGATTGTCCATCTTTTTTATTATAGCCATTCTAACATATGCAAAGTAGTATCCCATTTTGGTAATGATGTTGATCATCGTTTCATGTGCTTATTGGCCATTTGTATGTACTCTTTGGAGTACTATCCATTTAAATCCTGTGCTCATTTTTAAATTGGGTTGCTTTTTTATTGTTGAGTTATGTTCTTTTAATATACTCTGGATAGTAGGCTTTTATTAAATATATGATTTTCATGTATTTTCTCCCATTCTATGGACTATTTTCACTTTCATGATAGTGCCCTTGGAAGTATAAGTTTTTAATTCTGAGGACATTCTTTTTGTGTGTGTGTGTGCCATATCTAAGAAACAATATTGTAGTCCAAGGTTACATGGATATGCCCAGTGTGTGTTTTTTAAAGAGTTCTGTAGTTTTAACTTTTACAGTTAGGTAAAAGTTGACTTCATTTTTGTATATGGTATGAGGTAGGGGGTCAAACTTCATTTTTTTTTCTAAATAGTTTATTGTCAAGTTGGTTTCCATATAACACCCAGTGCCCATCCCAACAAGTGCCCTTGTCCATGCCCATCAACCCCTTCCCCTCTCCCCCACTCCCATCAGCCCTCAGTTTGTTCTCAGCATTCAAGAGTCTCTCATGGTTAGCCTCCCTCCCTCTCCCCAACTACTTATCCCCTTCTCCTCCCCCATGGCCCTCCCTTAAGTTCCTCCTAATCCACCTATATGTGCAAACATATGATATCTGCCCTTCTCTTCCTGACTTATTTCACTCAGCATAACACCCTTAAGTTCCATCCAAGTTGCTACACATGGCCAGATTTCAGTCTTTCTCATTGTCATGTAGTATTCCATTGTATAGATAAACCACATCTTCCTGATCCATTCATCCGTTGATGAACACTTAGGCTCTTTCCATGTTTTGGCAATTGTTGAGAACATTGGGGTACATGTGCCCTTATGCATCAGCACTCCTGTAACCCTTGGGTAAATTTCTAGCAGTGCTATTGCTGGGTCATAGGGGAGTTCTATGGTTAATTTTTTGAGGAACCTCCACACTGTTTTCCAGAGGGGCTGTACACATTTACATTCCCACCAAGAGTGTAGGAGGGTGCCCATTTCTCCACATCCTCACCAGCATCTATCGTCTCCTGATTTGTTCATTTTAGCCACTTTGACCGGCGTGAGCTGGTATCTCAGTGTGGTTTTGATTTGTATTTCCCTGATGATGAGGGACGCTGAGCATCGTTTCATGTGTCTGTTGGCCATCTGGATGTCCTCTTTGGAGAAGTGTCTGTTCATGTCTCTTGCCCATTTCCTCACTGGGTTGTTTGTTTTTCGGGTGTGGAGTTTGGTGAGTTCCTTATAGATTTTGGATACTAACCCTTTATCTGATATGTCATTTGCAACTACCTTTTCCCATTTCGTCAACTGCCTATTAGTTTTATGGATTGTTTCCTTTGTCGTGCAGAAGCTTTTTATCTTGATGATAAAAAGTCCCAATAGTTTATTTTTGCTCTTGATTCCCTTGCCTTTGGGGATGTGTCGAGTAAGAAATTGCTGCAATTAAGGTCAAGGAGGTTGTTTCCTGCTTTCTCCTCTAGGGTTTTGATGGTTTCCTGTCTCACACCCAGGTCCTTTATCCATTTTGAGTTTATTTTTGTGCATGGTGTGAGAAAATGATCTAGTTTCATTCTTCTGCATGTTGCTGTCCAGTTCTCCCAACACCATCTGTTAAAAAAACTGTCTTTTTTCCATTGGATGTTCTTTCCTGCTTTGTCAAAGATTAGTTGGCCATGCATTTGTGGGTCCAATTCTGAATTCTCTATTTCATTGGTCTATGTGTCTGTTTTTGTGTCAATACCATACTCTCTTGATGATGACAGCTTTTTAGTAGAGGCTAAAGTCTGGGATGGTGATGCCTCCCGTTTTGGTTTTCTTCTTCAATATTACTTTGGCTATTCGGGGTCTTTTGTGGTTCCATACAAATTTTAGGATCGTTTGTTCCAGCTTTGAGAAGAATGCTGATGCAATTTTGATAGAGATTGCATTGAATGTGTAGATTGCTTTGGGTAATAATGACATTTTAACAATATTTATTCTTCGGATCCGTGAGCATGTAATGTTTTTCCATTTCTTTGTGTCTTCCTCAATTTCCTTCATAAGTTTTCTATAGTTTTCACCATATAGATCTCCTATATCTTTGGTTAGGTTTATTCCTAGGTATTGTATGGTTTTTTGTGCAGTTGTGAATGGGATCCGTTTCTTGATTTCTCTTTCCGGTGCTTCATTATTGGTGTATAAAAATGCAACTGATTTCTGTTGATTTTGTACCCTGAAACTTTGTTGAATTCCTGGGTCCATTCTAGTAGGCTTCTGGTGGAGTCTGTTGGGTTTTCTATGTAGAGTATCATGTCGTCTGCAAAAAGTGAAAGTTTGACTTCTTCTTTGCCATTTCGGATGCCTTTGATTTCCTTTTGTTGTCTGATGGCTGATGCTAGGACTTCCAGCACAATGTTAAACAACAGTGGTGAGAGTGAACATCACTGTCGTGTTCCTGATCTCAGGGAAAAAGCTCTCAGTTTTTCCCCATTGAGGATGATGTTAGCTGAGGGCTTCTCATAGATGGCTTTTATGATGTTTAAGTAAGTCCTTCTCGCCCAACTTTCTTGATGCTGTATTTTGTCAAATGCTTTTTCTGCATCTATTGACAGGATCATATGGTTTTTATCTTTTCTTTTGTTAATGTGATATATTGCATTGATTGATTTGCGAATACTGAACTAGCCCTGTAACCCAGGAATGAATCCCACTTGATCATGGTGGATCATTCTTTTTATGTGCTGTTGCATTCAATTTGCAAATATCTTGTTGAGGATTTTTGCATCCGTATTCATGAAGGATATTGGCCTGTAGTTCTCTTTTTTTGCTGGGTCTCTGTCTGGCTTGGGAATCAAAGTGAGGCTGGCTTCGTAGAATGAGTCCAGAAGTTTTCCTTCGATTTCTATTTTTTGGAGTAGCTTGAGAAGAATGGGTATTAATTCTGTTTTAAATGTCTGGTAGAATCCCCAGGGAAGCCATCTGGCCCAGGGCACTTATTTGTTGGGAGATTTTTGATAACTAATTCAATTTCTTCACTAGTTATGTGTCTGTTTAGATTTTCTATCTCTTCCAGTGTGAATTTTGGTAGTGAGTGTGTGTTTAGGTTTTTGCCTATTTCTTCTAAGCTGTCCGGTTTGTTGACATATAATTTTTCATAGTATTCCCTGATTATTGCTTGTATTTCTGAGGGGTTGGTTGTAATAATTCCATTTTCATTCATAATTTTGTCTATTTAGGTGCCCTATCTTTTCTTTTTGAGAAGCCTGGCTAGAGGTTTGTCAATTTTTTTTTTTTTTTTCAAAAAACCAACTCTTGGTTTCATTGATCTGTTCAACTGTTTTTTGGATTCTATATTGTTTATTTCTGCCCTGAGTTTATTATTTCTCTTCTCCTACTGGGTTTGGGGTGATCTTGTTGCCCTCCTAGTTCCTTTAAGTGTGCCGTTAGATTTTGTACTTGTGCTTTTTC